>NW_007730375.1:189497-191181 GCF_000696425.1 Galeopterus variegatus
TAGACAGTTGGGATTACATCAAAGTAAAAAGCTTCTTCACAGCAAACAACAACAACAACAACAACAAAAAAAACAATAAAAAAATGAAAAGTGTACCTTCAGGATGGTAGGAAATATTTGCAAACCCCATATGTTATAAAGTGTTAATGTCCAAAATATATAAGAAACTTCTACAGCTCGAAAGCAAAAAAATCAAAAAAAAAAAGAAAGAAAGAAAAAAGAAAAGGAAAAAGAAAAAAAAAACATAAATAACAGGATTAAAAAATGAGCAAAATCTGAATACAAATTTCTCCAAAGAAGAAATACAAATATCCAAATGACATATAAAAAAATGTTAAACATCACTAATCATCAGAGAAATTCAAATAAAAACTACAATGATGCATAGGTTGCAAGTACTTTCTCCCACTCTATAGGTTGTCTTTACTTTGTTGATTGTTTTCTTTGCTGTGCAGAAGCTTTTTAGTTTGGTGTAATCGTATTTATCTATTTTTGTTTTGGTTGCCTGTATCTTTGAAGTGTTTTTCAAAAAAGTGTTGTCCAATCCAATTTTATATAATGTTTCTCCTATGTTTTCTTCAAGTAATTTCAGAGATTGGAGTCTCAAATTTTAGTCTTTAATCCATTTTGATTTTATTTTTGTATATTGTGAGAGATGCAAAATATATAAGATACTCAAGCAACTCAAGAGCAAAAACAAACAATGAAAAACAAATGACCCAATTAAAAAATGGGCAAAGAAATTGAGTAGACATTTCTCAAAAGGTGACATACAAATGGCCAAAAGTATCTAAAAAATGCTGAACATCACTATTCATCAGGGAAATGCAAGTTAAAACCAAAATGAGATATCATCTCACCCCGGTTATAATGGGTATTTTCAAAAAGACAGAAAATAACCAATGCTGGCAGTGGATGCAGAGAAAAGGGAATTCTCTTACACTGTCGGTGGGGATATAAATTAGTACAGCCATTATGAAAAACAGTATGGAAGTTCCTCAAAAAACTAAAATCAGCACTTCCTTATGACCCAGCAATCCCACTACTGGGTATATATCCAAAGGAAATGAAATCAAAATGTCAAATAGACACCGTCATTCCCATGTTCATTGTAGCGTTATTCACAATAGCCAAGAGATGGAATCAACCTAAATGTCCATCAAAGGGTGAATGGATAAAAAAAACCTGTGGTATATATCCACAATGGGAAACTATTCAGCTTTATAAAAACAATGAAATCATGTCANCTGTGGTATATATCCACAATGGGAAACTATTCAGCTTTATAAAAACAATGAAATCATGTCATTTTCAGAAACATATACAGAACTGAAGACCATCATATTAAATGAAGTAAACCAGGCAAGAAAGACCAATACCACATAACCTCACTCATATATGGAATCTGGAAAACAAGCAAACGAACAAAAAATGGTTCTCATAGAAGTAGAATATAGAACGATGCTTACCAGAGGTTGTAAAGGAAGGAGGATGGGTGGGAGGGAAAGAGGTGGATTAACGGGTACAACGTTAAAGGTATACAGGAAGAACAAGTTCTTGTGTTCTCAGCTGACTATAGCTAATAGTATTATATTATATATTTCTAAATAGCTGGAAAAGAAGATCTTGAACATAATTATGACAAAAAAAGATAGATGTTTAGGTAGTAACATGCTATCCACCC
>NW_007730375.1:196048-196317 GCF_000696425.1 Galeopterus variegatus
TTGTATGCACCAAGGAGGGGCCTTGATGGAAATGCTGTATAAATGTTTATTTTATCCAATTTATTTGCCTTCTTTCAATTCCTCCAATTTCTATATTTTCACCTCTCTCCCATTTCTCTAAATGGTAAGTTTTTGTACTTTCTTCAAATTTTAAAATTGCTACCTGCAGTATAGTTAGTCCAATATAGACTACTCTTTCATTACTAAAATAGGAACTTCTGTATGGTGGTATTAGCCTGTAAAAATAAATAAAGTTCAAAAGCAAAGTG
>NW_007730376.1:0-26779 GCF_000696425.1 Galeopterus variegatus
TTCTAATTTTTAATCCCCCAAACCCTCCTAGAAGTCCTTTATGCTTTAAACTATTTTTTTCGTTTTAAACTTACTCCTTATACAACTACAATGCTACCTCTCTTTCCCCTTTTTCTCCTTGTTGCGTGATGGCTAATGTCTTTACTCCTGTCCACATAGCCAGTTGCAGTGCTCTTAATCCTGTTCGTGACACCAATTGTAAAGCTAGGCGACCACACTGGTTGTCAGGCTCTTTTACCTGCTAGTGATCCTGCACTGACTGGGCCGATTATTGAGCTAGGGCTGGGTCTGAAGCTCCCAGACCTCTCAGGCCCATTCACAGACTGGGTCACAAACCCTTCACACGACAGGCTGGGTCACCAGACCCCTTCATGCAAGTCTATGAGCTAGGTAACTGGCCAAAAGGTCCTTGGAGCCATAGGTTGGAAAGCATGGCTGTGCAGGGCAGATGCCCAAGGCTGATGCCTGCCTGCTTGCTTCACTAAAACTCTCTCTCCCTCTCTCCTTCTTTCCCTCTTGGAAGAACACAAGAATAGCAACAAAAGTAAAAAGATACATTGGAGCACATGCACACTAACTACACACACACACACACACACACACACACACACACACAATTTGCTTACAAGAATGCTGAACCACACCCAACCCAAGTCTAGGCAAGGGCCCTGAACAAACTGTTCTATTTTCCCAACACTCTTCTTACCCCAATTTTTATTTTTGTCAGGTAAAACTATTAGGATACAAAATAATTACCACTAGGTAATGCTATTACCATCATTTAACACAAAAGGGAATATCTGAGCAGTAAAATAATAGAAAGGGCATAATCTCAGATGAAAGGACAATTGGCAAACACACTATTTTAGAAAAGAGATTTTATTTTATTTTATTTTTTATTTTTATTTTTTGTCTTTTGTCTTTTTTCCGTGTCCGGCAACGGATTGCAACCCTCAGTGTTGCCCCTGTACCGGACCGGGGACCGGCAACGGGATCGCAAGCCTCGGTGCTGCTCCCGCGCCTCACTCAACCAGTGAGCGGGAACCGGTCTGTATGTGGGATCCGAACGTCTATGAGCTAGGTAACTGGCCAAAAGGTCCTTGGAGCCATAGGTTGGAAAGCATGGCTGTGCAGGGCAAATGCCCAAGGCTGATGCCTGCCTGCTTGCTTCACTAAAACTCTCTCTCCCTCTCTCCTTCTTTCCCTCTTGGAAGAACACAAGAATAGCAACAAAAGTAAAAAGATACATTGGAGCACATGCACACTAACTACACACACACACACACACACACACACACACACACACACAATTTGCTTACAAGAATGCTGAACCACACCCAACCCGACTCTAGGCAAGGGCCCTGACCAAACTGTTCTATTTTCCCAACACTCTTCTTACCCCAATTTTTATTTTTGTCAGGTAAAACTATTAGGATACAAAATAATTACCACTAGGTAATGCTATTACCATCATTTAACACAAAAGGGAATATCTGAGCAGTAAAATAATAGAAAGGGCATAATCTCAGATGAAAGGACAATTGGCAAACACACTATTTTAGAAAAGAGATTTTAAAATAACATTTTAAAGCATGTTTTATGTAAATAAACACAAAATAATTTCTTTGCAATATTTACAGTAATAACTAACATTGAGTGATTTCCATCTGCCAAACACCATGCTAAGTACTTTAGGTATGTTAATTCTCAGTCTGCTATGACAGAGTGCTGTTATAAATCCTGCTTATAAAGGAAGCATTTAAACAACTGATCAGTGGTAAAGCAAGGTTTACAAAAATCATGTTTTTCTTACCTTTAGAACTTAAACTGCTGACAAACATATATATGCAAATTTAATATTCTTTTATTGGTCCAATTTTGTCAAGTGGGACCGTTCAAAAAACAACATACAGTAGAGCTCAACTCCAAAATCGTTTTCTTATTTTAGTCATGACTTTTTGAAAAATCAAATTTCACAAGTAGTTGATAAAACTCAACAAAATTTCTTTTTGTTCCAAACTTTCCAGTGAATTGAAAGAAGCTTATTCTAATTAACTTTCATATTTCTCTTCCATTTCCTTACAGGATTTCGAAAAAGAAAATCAGATGAGAAAAGCAAGACATCTGTTTTTAAAATCTTCAAAAAGATAGATAGCGAGTGATTTCCACTTCTCAGCTTTCTTTCTTTTTTTTTCTTTTTTCAGTCTTGGGGGAATCTTTATACCTATAGCCCTGGTAGTTCAGATAGAAAAAAAGATACTTTCTGATAAGGGGCCATATCGGTCCATTGAAAACTATATCGCAAAAACACTGGATTGTGTAATTCTAAAAATATGTTTTATATTCATAATTCCATGCTTATATAACTAATTCAGACATCTGTTTTTGCTAAGAGAGACAAACATAAATTTAAACACTTTATTAAATAGAGTGTTCTACTCCTTGAGGATAACTGTGATGTTTAAAGTTGGTGAGTCTTGGTCTCTAGAATTTGTCCAGTTTTTCTATGATTTCTAATGTATTAATGTGAAGTTATTTCTATTCTTTTATCTTTATAATATCTACCATATTGATATTTTTGTCCTCTTTTAAATATCTAATGTTTCTTATTTTTGTCTTCTCTCCTGTTTTCTTTTTATATATTTCTATTTTCCCTTCATATATCTGTCTTTTTCTTAGTGTACTAGTCTGTTTCTGTTGCTTATAACAGAATACCTGAAACTGGGTAATTTATAAATACATAGAACTTATTTCTTACAGTTCGTAGGCTGGGAAGTCCAAAGCCCAGGGAACACATCTGGTAAGGGCATTCTTGGTGGTGTTGACTCCACAGAGATGCAGGGTATCACATGGCAGGTGACTGAGCAAGAGTCAAGCTTCTCACTCGCTGTCCTTGTAAAGCTATCAGAACAACACCCTTTACTCTATGAACAGATCAATCCACTCGCGAGGGTACAGACTTCACAATCCAGTCACCTCTTAAAGGCTCCACCTTTCAATTACCGTAATAGGATTTCCCACCCTCGGAACGCTGTCACAGTGGGGGTTAAGTTTCTAATACATGAGACTTTGGGGGACACATTCAACCCATAGCAATTAGCATATTCAAAGAATTAAATACTGGTTTTTGAATCCTATTCTATCTTTATTTTTTATTTTATTAAAATGTGTTCTTATTTTTATTACCTCTTCACTTCTACTTTCTGTGGGCTGATTCTTTTTTGTCACCTTTGTAATTTCTTTAACTGGACAGTTNTAACGGGATTGCAAGCCTCGGGGTTGCCCCCGCGCCTCGCTCAGCCAGTGAGCGGGAACCGGTCTGTATGTGGGATCCGAACCCTCGGCGGGAGCGCCTCTGCGCTTCCTAAGCGGCGCACTAGCGCAGTGCGCCACCGGGCCGGCCCCAAAAAAGAGACTTTCTGATAAGGGGCCATAATGGTCCATTGAAAACTATATCGCAAAAACACTGGATTGTGTAATTCTAAAAATATGTTTTAAATCCATAATTCCATGCTTATATAACTAATTCAGACATCTGTTTTTGCTAAGAGAGGCAAACATAAATTTAAACACTTTATTAAATAGAGTGTTCTACTCCTTGAGGATAACTGTGATGTTTAAAGTTGTGAGTCTTGGTCTCTAGAATTTGTCCAGTTTTCTATGATTTCTAATGTATTAATGTGAAGTTATTTCTATCCTTTTATATTTATAATATCTACCATATTGATATTTTTGTCCTCTTTTAAGTATCTAATGTTTCTTATTTTTGTCTTCTCTCCTGTTTTCTTTTTATATATTTCTATTTTCTCTTCACATATCTGTCTTTTTTCTTAGTGTCTTAGTCTGTTTCTGTTGCTTATAACAGAATACCTGAAACTGGGTAGTTTATAAATACATAGAACTTATTTCTTAAAGTTCGTAGGCTGGGAAGTCCAAAGCCCAGGGAACACATCTGGTGAGGGCATTCTTGGTGGTGTTGTCTCCACAGAGATGCAGGGTATCACATGGCAGGTGACTGAGCAATAGTCAAGCTTCTCACTCGCTGTCCTTGTAAAGCTATCAGAACAACACTCTTTACTCTATGAACAGATCAATCCATTCGCGAGGGTACAGACTTCACAATCCAGTCACCTCTTAAAGGCTCCACCTTTCAATTACCATAATAGGATTTCCCACCCTCGTAACGCTGTCACAGTGGGGTTTAAGTTTCTAATACATGAGACTTTGGGGGACACATTCAACCCATAGCAATTAGCATATTCAAAGAATTAAATACTGGTTTTTGAATCCTATTCTATCTTTATATTTTATTTTATTAAAATGTGTTCTTATTTTTATTACCTCTTCATTTCTACTTTCTGTGGGCTGATTCTTTTTTGTCACCTTTGTAATTTCTTTAACTGGACAGTTGGCTCATTTCTTTAACCTTTCTTCTCTTTCAATATAAGAACTTAGAACTAAATTCCCTTAAAAGTGCTGCATACATTTCATCCTTCAAGTTTTGTATTTTCATTACAATTCATTTAATTTTTAATTAATCAATATTAATAAAATTGATATTAATTTCATTAATATTTCCAATTTTTATTATGATTTCTTCTTTGGTCTTGGAAATGTTTAAAAGTATGTTTTACTGTTTTCTAACATATGAGGTTTTTGAGTTTATCCCTGTGTTATTATTTTCTAATTCACTTGTATTATGTTTAGAAAATATGTTTTAGTAGGTACTTTTAAAGTACTTTGAAGTTTGAGATTCTTTTTATGGAATACTATATGGTCACATTTATAAATGCTGTATATATGTACTTGAAAACAACGTACATTTTTAGTTCTTGGGTGTAGGCTTCTATATGTACCCATGAAGCTTTTTAATTGTATTGTTCAAATATTGCATACCTTGACCAACTTTTTGTCTGATTGCATAATTGTCCTAACGAAAATGAAAAGATAGGTTTTGAAACTTTCCAAGATAACAGATGTTTGCCAATTTCTCCTATTAGAGCTAACGATTTTGCCTTTTCTATATTTTAAGTCTGTTTTGTTATGGATATGCAAAATTTTAAATTTACGTATTTTTCTCCTGGATTAATCTGTTATTATATAGAACTTCATTTCTAAAATATTTCTTTGGTTTTGAAAACTTTTTATTTTAGTAATACAGCTAGAACAGATTTTTCTCCTTCTGATATTTTCAATCTTTCATGTCCTTCTAGTTCAGGTGTATTTCTTCTGAATAGAATATAATTATATCATTTTTCTATCTCACATTATAATACCTATCTGTTACTGGGTAAAAATACCATATTTACATTTAATTTATTATTTCTATTTTTAACTTGTGCCTAAAATCTTTACTTTCTGTTTGATCTGTTGTTGTTTTGCTGTTCTTTTTTCTGTTTTTTTAAAAATAGACTTTTTTCTGTTTTATTGTTTGTTGAATTGTTAAAACAGCATCCAGTATTTCTTTCTGTAACTCTCATAACTATTTTCTTTTTTTCTATATAGGTAATGTTTGTGTTGATTTATTTTCTTTTTACCAATTTCTGTGCTCACTATTCCTTCCTGAATCCTAAACATCTGCTCTGAGACAATTGTCCTTTTTAAAAATTACACCCTTTAAAAGCTAGTTTAGTGGCAGCCTGCTAGTGACAAAATCAACTTTTGTTTATGTGAAACATATCCTTTTTCTCCACTCTCATTCTTTAAAGATAATTGTTGTGGGCACACAATTTTGGATTGAAGTCTTTCCCCCACCTCTTTAGCATTTTGAAAGTATTTGTCTTCTTTTCCATTGTTTCTACTGAGACATCTATTGTTGGACTAATTGTAACTTATTTCTTATCCGCGTACACCTCAGTGCTGAGCAATCAGGTTTCTTCTCACTGGTTAAGATTTCCTTTAATTCTTAGGAGTTCTGACTTTATTAAAAGTTTTTTGAGTTTTTTTTTTTTTTTTCTTTATCTAGTGTCACTATGTTGCCAGGGCAACAAAGCGCTTAATTTTCTCTATTGCTGTAAGTGATTTCCTTCAGCTTTCATTAATCAACCAGAAGATGGACTGCATTCAGAACCTTGAGAAAGTAATTTTAATATCTCTATACCCTGGATTCTTTATTTTTAAACTAGGAGCAATAATTGTAACTACCACCACACAATTGCATTGTTTCATGAGTTAAGTGAGCTAATGAATGCAAAGGTATTAAAACAGTGTCTTGCAAATTGCAGGCACTCAGTAAGTGATGGGGTTGTGGTCATGGTGGTGTTTCCTTGCAATATAGTAGCAGTTACTAAAGGGACACTCAGGTCTACTATACTAATCCTTTATCTTTAAACATAATTTTAGATTACTGAAGAAAAAATATGATTTATTAATCATGTCACTACTAAATATCTTGCTTTGCATCATGAAAAAGTAGCATAGTATTAATCTGTCTTCCTAATGAGGGCTAAAACTTATTGACACCAGACTTTCTCTCTTACATTTTATTTGTTATCATGTCACTACTAAATATCTTGCTTTGCATCATGAAAAAGTAGCATAGTATTAATTTGTCTTCCTAATGAGGGCTAAAACTTATTGACACCAGACTTTCTCTCTTACATTTTATTTGTATTTTCCACTGTGGTTTACATAGTGCTTAGTGCATAGCAGATTATAATTACAATGTTAATAATTTTTTCAACATTTTTATTTATCTATCTTTACTCCGCCCTCTATTTTCCCCATGCTGTTTGGATAATTCGTTCTATTCTACGAACATTATCTTTTTTCTTGACAAACTCATTTCCTTCAAGAATGAACTTAATATTTATTTTGCTTGTTGAGTTTTTATTAAGTAAATAAAAACTAAATGCTTTCTCCGTAAACACCAGAAAACTGGCTATAAAGAAAGATAGTGGAAAATTTGCAGCAAGAGAAAGTTAAAGAACATCAAATTACACACACTTAATTTGTTTCTCAAAGCAACGTTTTAAAAATGTCTTTTTAAAAGTGATCTTGGAGCCTTTTTGTATTCATCAAGCTAACTCCGTATTGCTGATATTGTTTTATGGTCTTTATTCTAATCTGCTGGAATCCTGAGAGCCTTGGTGGTAACTTGAGGTGCAGAAGGTGGTAGAGATTTTTATAAATAAATATCTAATTGCCACCCACCCCTCGACACAGAGTTTATTGTGTGATTCAATCCTCACTTGCTCAAGCACTTTTGACATGACAGGTATTACATATTCCTTATTATTCTAATTTTGATGTTTATATTTAGTACTTAATATGTAGATGAAAGAACCAGCACTTTCTATGACCCATGTAAGGGAATAGTACTAAGGGAACATATAGTATTCAATCTCTATTGCTTTTTTTCTCTATACATGCCATGAATTGAAGATCATAAAGATATTTGCTATAAGTTAAGTATAGTTTTATCTCCGGTACATGTATGTAAAAATTTACATTATTATCACAGTGGGAACTAACATCAGTTGTATCTTCTCTCAAGTTGCCCAAGTTCTGCAAACTACACAACCAGAAGGGCTATTTACCCCCTTTGGCAAAGTGGCTGGGAACCTTTCAGTTACTCTAGTCTCACTTTTATAAAATTTGTATTTATCATTTTAGAAAATGGTAAACAGTCAGGAATAGAGAATAATTTGAGGGAAAAAGAAATGTCCTCGTGTTCTGCAATCTTTAAAATATTTCTTTTTGCTGTAAAATTGCAAAAGCAAATAGAAATTTTAAATATTTCTCATGGCAAATCATTTTTTGAACTGCATACTATATATTTACATTGTGGTGGTTGAAATGATATGAATAAGGCACATTGCTTTCCTGATTTAGTTTTCAGGCACTTTACCCAGCAAGTATTATGTTTACTTTTAAAGATCTTCCAGAGTCTATCTGGCTCAATTTTTGTTTTATTTACATGCTTTTATAAGCCTCCTAAGATCAGTGGGTGTGGTAATGTATAGAGTAAAAATTATATCTACGGTCAGTAATAGTGAATTGTTTATTTATTGTAGTTCTTCCTTGACTAACTGCAGTATTGGAAGTCATAATAAAATATCTTTATCTCTTCCATACAAATGTATGCTACTTGAGCAGAACACCTAGAGCTTCTTAGTAAAAATGAGTCGTCCTTTTCCAGATCCCTGTGCCCAGGTACCTTGTACTTTTATTTTATGGATGAATTTGCAGTCTAATTAATTTTCTGGTATCTTTTAAAAGAGGCCTTTGGCCATGTAATGACAAATACAAATTCATCTTCCACTGTATCCCATGGACACCAGGATATAGATGACAGCATTAGCAAATGCAGCTTGGCAACACAATATCTGGATTCGATCCTAAGAATGACTCATCCTTTTTGACACCCTCTCCAAAGTCAAACCCTCCTGCAAGAAGAAGTTCTTGCTTTCTTCTGAATACTGATATGCACGGTCTGAATGTTGGAGAGGGGAGAATGTTCTAGATGAAATAAAACAAAATACTAGTCTCACTCTTACTAGGATTCCAAAAGAGCAATTGTATTATAGCAATAGTAATGTCTCTGAAATCTCTACCACATTATATGTTTTCCTTCACTTTTACAGCCATTTTTTTCACCTTGCTCTCTGACAAAGAAAATTTATTTTAACCATAAGGTCTTCATTTCTATGACTTGCATTTTCAGAGGCAAGGGTCCTTAGGTGGAATTGGTATGCTTGTTCTACAAGTCAGTAGGATAATTTTTTTTCTCCATTTTCAAACATACATAATAATACCACCACTCAAAACGAATGTCTGGATAGACCTTTAAAATGTATACTAAGTAATGAAAATATTTGTTTATAGAACTAGCACTGATTATAACCACAACTAACCTAATTGAAATTGTATTTATTTAATATAAAATGTAGATCTATAATGTGACCAAGGACTGAGATATGTACTTTCACATATTTTATCTCATTCTGGCTTATCTCCCTTATTTTGCAGAAGAAAAATGTGAAGCTTTGTGTAGTAAATGATACAAGTTTACATTGCTAGAAAATTATGGACCAAAAAAAAAAAATCAGCCTTAAATTGACGACTCCATATCTAATGCCATTTTTTATTAAGTCCCAGCAGTAATATATAATAATAATAGTATTTATTACACACTTACTCTGAAATTGTGTAGGCACAGGGCTCTACAGAGCCTTTATTTCATTCAAAGACTATAGTCTTTATTTCATTTAATACTCACAACATTATGATGTGAATGCTAGAATTGTTCCCTCTCTACAGATGAAGAAATGAAAATTAAAGATAAAGGAATGAAAATTCAATGGCTCCCTGAGCTGGAGTGTCCTAAGATGGTGGATTTCAGAGCAGATACAGCTCATCACCTGCTGCACTGCCCATGAACATCTCATTTGAGACAGGAAGAAAGCTCCCTGGGTTAGGTAGGAAGTCAGACATGAGCAACAGAGGGGTGGGCCATGGCTCTACAGATATTGTAACTCCACCCAAGGACCACCCTGGAACTTTCCAACCTGCCCATTTTACAGTTAAACTTACAACCAACATATCCTGATAACGAGGAACTAAACTCAAACCAAAATAATCTGGTTTCTAGTGCCCGTACAGCCTGTAGCAGTCTGCCCTTGCACTGACCTTTGCCTCATTATAATCTCATTAAAATAAAATTAGCATTGCAGTTTTTGCCCCCTGTGGGTTTCTCTATATGAATAATGGGTAAGAACGTGCACAGAAGGAAACAGTCACATAGCCCACAAATGCCAATCAAGTGACATAGAGATACTGGTCACAATGACACACCTCAGGACCACCCCAAATCTAATCAAGTATAATCTTCAACCTTAAAATTACACGAGGCCATTGTCTCCCTTGACTTGGTCTGTTTCTCCCTCAAGGGATACTTCAATAAATTTTGCTTTGCTTTACTTTCATTTCACTCATCTATAATTCTTTACTGCATTGGTGAAAAGGACCAAGGAATTACCAAAATTCCAGTAACACCTGTAGAGCTTGGTCATCCCTTAAGTATTTTGCTCCCAGTTGCATGTTATGGTCAGCAAAGAAGTCACAGAATCACTCATCAAGAACAAGTTCTGAAAAGCTCCAGGTGCACATGTGAATTCAAATCTCACTTCAGATGTCACACAATTTCTCTTTAAAAGTAAAACCTCATAGATTGGACCAATTTTATTTTATTTTATTTTTTTTATTTTTATTTTTTTAAAATTACTAATATTTGTCTATTTTTTTATTTACAAAAAATGACAATTTCATATTATTCATCTAGTACTGTTGCAACTTTTCTGCAAGTGTAATTTTTTTAAATAAATATTTTTTATTTTTATTTATTTATTTATTTATTTTATTATTTTTATTTTGTCAATATACAATGTATATTTTTTATTTTTATTTATTTATTTATTTATTTTATTATTTTTATTTTGTCTATATACAATGTAGTTGATTATTATGTCCCATCACCAAAATTTATTTCTTAGAATTCTGAAGGCTAGAAAGTCCTCAATCCAGTAGATTTGATGTCTGGGGAAAGAGAGCCCTCTTTCAGTCTGCAGAACGCAGACTTCTCATTGTGTCCTCACATCACAGAAAGAGAGCAAGAGAGCTCCCTTGGTTCTCTTTTTAAAAAAACACAAATCCTCACCAATATTTGTTGTCTTTTGTTTTTTTTATTGTAGCCATTCCAACAGGTATGAGGGGATATCTTATTAAGGTTTGAATTTGCATATCTCTAATGATTGGTGATGTTGAGCATTTTTTCATGTATCTGTTAGACATTCATATGCATTCATTTGAAAAGTATCTATTTAGGTCCCTTGCCCATTTCTTGATCTGGTTATTTGTTTTCTTTCTATAGAGTTATTTGAGTTCTTCATATATTTTGGATATTAATCCCTTAACAGACATATGGTTTGCAGATATTTTCTCTCAATCTGTAGATTGTCTCTTCACACTATCAACTGTTTCCTTTGATGTGCAGAAGCTTTTTATTTTTGTGTAATTTCATTTGTCTATCTTTGCTTTTATTGCTTGTGCTTTTGAGATCAAATCTAAAAAAAATCATGGCCCACACAAATTTTGTGTAATTCTTCTTCTATGTTTTATTCTAGTAATAGGTGATAGATATGTTAATTAGCTTAATGCAATCATTCCACATTCCATTAAATATCATAGCACCACTTTGTACCCCATAATGTATACAACTATAATTTGTCAATATACAATTTAAAAAGTCACAGAAATCTGAAATGGAACCTCAGATCTTCCTCTGCTTTCTATTGAGTGGCTATTGGCAAATTCCTAAATGCTTTGACTCAATTGTTTCTTCTATAAAATGGGATCAATAAAATATTTACCTTCTTAAAAAAAAAAAAAAAGGCACAAATCTCATTCACTCTCATGACCTAATACCCCCCAAAGCCCTTACTTTCTAAGATGATCATGTTGGTCATTAGGTTTTAACATATGAATGGGGGAGGGGTAGGCACAAACATTCAGATCATAGCAGCTAATGAAGGCAAGGAGAGGTAGATAGGAGAGAGAAAAAAAGAAAATGCAGAACCAGCTCATTCCCTATTTTCTCCTCTTTCACATTGAGCTGAGCCAAGGTGATGACTGAGGAATGTTGATGGGAAATCCTAACACACTTATGAACATACTGTTAAAAACATTTCCTGTTTGGGATTTAAACTTCAAAATTCTGACGAAACTTTTTAGCTTGTTCCTAAAGGCCAGTCTGCTGCAAGGCTTTGTAGAGACAGTATTTGAACAAAATCTAAGATGGGCTAGCAAAACAGCTGGGATGAAAGAAGAAAACAAGCTTTGCTCTCTCTCCTTTTCCTTAGATAGGAACAGATAATTTTGCAAGAAAAGACATGTTTGAAAGATGAGTGAATAGTTGTGCAAGTGGTATTGGCAAGAACATTTAGCTTTCTACGACCACATAGTAATGCTCTTAGAACAGTTTTTGATGTTCAGAGATGAAAGTCACCTAACACAGAAAAAAGAATGAATATTCTTGAAAAGGGCTCTTATTAATACTAAATATATTATCAGAATTATTTTACAAATGTTCATGACTGTAGCACCTACTTCATGTTTTTCAGTTTATTCCTAACCAGCAACCTTTGAATTCACTGATGTAAGAAAATAATCTAAGTGATTCATTTGCAGAAATGAGTTATCTGAGTGTGTTTTAACTGATTCAGGCCCAGCCCAAAAGTTGTATGAGTGGTACAGCCCATTCCTGGAGGGTCTCTGAACAGATAGAACTCTCCTTGAGATGGCAATTAGTTATTAGCCCCCATTGTTTTCTTTGTTCCCTGGTGTTTCTCCTTTCAAAGGGCTTAAGCAGGCTTCTCTGTGGGCCAGTCCTGAGCCCCCAGACAAAGAAATTCCTTGCAAGGGGGTGTTTCTGGTCCCCATCTCCATGCCTTCTGGTTCCCGGGCAGGCCTCAAGGTGCTCGCGCCATGAGCCTGGTTTTGGGGTGTGTGTCCAGTCCCATTCTCCATGCCTCAGGTCACTGGATGAGATCCAAGGAGCTGGCGTGGCATGCCTGGCTGTGGGAGGAGGGTCCAGCCCCCTTCTCTGTGCTTTGGTACCCCAGGCAGGCCCCGAGGCACTGGCATGGTGTGCCTGGCTGTGGGAGAGAGGTCTGGTCTTCTTCTCCTTGCCTCAGGTCATTGGGTGGGCCCTGAGGTGCTGGCATGGTATGCCTGGTTGTGGGAGGGGGCTCCAGTCCCCTTCTCTGTGCCTCGGGTCCTTGGGCTGGCTCCAATACACTGGCATAGTTTGCCTGGAAGTGGGAGTGGGGTCCGATCCCTGGATCCAAGCCTCCAGTTCCCAGACAGGCCCCAAGTTGCTGGTGGTGTGCCTGGGCTGGAACTAATTTTTTGTCCTTTGCTTCTAACATGGGGGAACTTCCTGTGGGAACCGGTACTTGAATGTGTGGTTGTTTAAATTGCTGCTTTGCTGTTATTTCCCTAGGAAAGCCTTTTTGTGCAGCTCAGGGTTTAATAGTTGATCTTTGGGTACTTCCAGCTCTCCAGAGACCCGGTGGGTCTGTGTTCTGTAGAATCTCTGATCTGTTATTTCCCTAGGAAAGCCTTTTTGTGCAGCTCAGGGTTTAATAGTTGATTTTTGGGTACTTCCAGCTCTCCAGAGACCCGGTGGGTCTGTGTTCTGTAGAATCTCTGATCTGGCCTTGACCTTTTTCATCAAACTGCACCCCATGCAATTCTGCATTCCTGACCAATCTCCTCTGAGTGGTCCTGTGTTGATTGGGAGACAGGTCATCCGTCCTTGCTGTGTCCCAGTATTCCCCCAGTGTTCCCATCTCGCCCACCACCCATGCTCCAAACACTTCTAATGGGATGGGCCCAGTGCCGGTCCCTTGAGATGACTCACCGGTCTCTGAATGGCTCCCTTTTTTCAGTTGTTCTGGCTCCTCACTCCTGTGTGGGTCCATGGGAACATGGGATGGGCCCAGTGCCGGTCCCTTGAGATGACTCACCGGTCTCTGAATGGCTCCCTTTTTTCAGTTGTTCTGGCTCCTCGCTCCTGTGTGGGTCCATGGGAACCTTGTTAGTGGTCTTGCTGTCCTTAGGGCCACCAAGGTCCTCTTCTCTCCTGCTGCCTCCAAGTAACTCCATCTGAAGGGCACAGCTGCGGCTTCTGCTGGCTTCTGCTCCATGTGCTCAGCAGCTTGAGCCTTATAGCAGCCGCAGCCCAAAATGCTCCGAGCAGCTTTTTCTTTCTCTCATCGTAGTTTCTCCCACCTTCATGAACTCCGTAGATCTCTCCTCCTCTTCCCCTGAGCTCCAGCGGCCCCAGCTTGGCTGATGTTATGTTTTTATAGTTGTAAATTGTTTGATTTGTGGGAGAGAATGACTCTGGGAACAGTCTATTCCGCCATCTTGACCTGAACTCAAAAAATTGCAACTTTATTAGGAGGAATTTTTTATGGCCATGGGTGCACATCTGACTTACTCATAGAGGAAGGATCACCTCTCAAATAAACTATTCGCACTTGAATCCTGACAGTTTATACCTAGATTATGTGTGTGTGTTTGTGTATGTACATTTTCCTTATGAAATACTCAGTTTCATCAAATGTGTTTGATTAGAAACAACTGTCCTGCTTCCTCCTTGTGTGTCTCCTTGGGAACCTGGAACCACAACTGACCTCTGGCTAACCCGTGGGAATATGGCCCTCAGGAGACTCTTTATGTTGATGATTGATAATTCTGTACGTACACCTGGAGCAATAGAGAACACCATATAAGCAAGATTCTTTTGCACAGACATTAGGAATGATGGTGTATACCCGGTTTCGTTGTTGGGGTCCTGTGTTTTGGTTATCATGGCCAGTAGTGTAGCAGGATGTGCCTAAATGACCAGCCCTCCATAAAAGCCTCCTCTCAGCAGAGTCCGTTGTTATATTTCTTTGTAATGCACAGCCAGAGAAAAAGGTCATCTTACACAATAACCCCAGATGGGAAAGAATTAGGAATTCTGTATTGGGCCTCTTTAGCCTCTGCCTGGTACACATTTTCCATATCTTCCTGTTGTTCTTACTCTAATCCTTTTGCTCTAATGAAACTTAGCCATGAGTACAACCTGCTGTTGCATCTTGTGAGTCCTCTTATAGAATGAGCTCATTTGAGCATGGTCTTGAGATTTCTAAAACAAGTACCAAGTGAATTTTGGTAGGAATTCAGAGAACAGAAATTTTGACTCTTAGGACACTTTCTAGGGAAAGGCATGCCATGGTGACAATTTCATAATTGGGGAAGAGGAAAGAGATCTTGAAGGCTAGTGATTAATTTGGGGCTATTGATCCATCCAAAGAAGAGCATGTAGAAGACTGCCATACATAACTTCACTGCCTCCACAAATCCTGCTTAGAATTCACATTTAGGGTGAACAGCAAAGAAAGTACTTGTTGTTGGTGTCCAATTATAGAAGAGATCAGTGGGCTCCTTTATCATCACCATCTGTATATTCTAGGCTCTTGGGATGTTGTGTTCACAATTTATATAAATTGCCACTAGATGGGAATCTTGGTGATTTGAGAGACATGGAACCAGATGAAACATTTCAAAGTTTATTTTTAAATTCATGTGTGTTATGGAGTTTATTGCTAGTCATAAATAAATTCTAACAACATTTATTATCAAGATATTACTCTATAGTTCAAAACAATAAACAGCTTATAACAAGATCTCTCTTGTAAACAAAATTCCATAGTATTATATCTATGTTCGTATGCCTTCCCTCACCCCCGACAATCACTACCCAAAAGTTAAGTTCCTTAAAGAGTGGGACTATCCCTCATTCTTCCCTGGGCATCCAGTGCTTAGCTTATTGTTTGGATCATATGACATATTCAATAAATGTTTGCTGAACTAAATGCAAAAAGCCTTCCTAAATGTGAATTTGCTTGATTTGAATAGTTATTTCTTTTTAAGCTAATTTTTACTTTCTGGTTAATAATAATAAATATTCGACTGTAGAAATGAATATGAAAGAGAAAAAACTCAGTGGATTCACCATCCAATTGAAACTATTAATATTTAGTGCATTCATATCCTATTTTATATGTATGATATGGATTTCACTGTACACCTCCTAACTCCTTTTAGTAAGCTCAACCCCCAATGATAACAATGAAGAATTAAAAGACCTATCAAGGCAGCAAATAAGCTACCCAAGCCAATTTACTAAATCTTCTCACCAGGACATAAGAGCCGCTGTAGCCCTAAAGGGTAAATGATTGCTATTATGCAGCACAAGCCCCCCAGGAAGAATAGATAAGGCAATATGGATCTATACACTTCAGTTTCCTTTTGCTAGCTAAGATCAAGTCATAAGGAATTACAGCAGGTACTTGAGAAGTTCTCCAAGTTTGCAGGCTAAGCATGATCACCTTTATTTAAAATTCAAGACTATCCCCTTGTGATCTCCTCCTGTTAGGTCCTCTGTATAAAGCCCTTCCATCCTCCTTTATGGACCTTCTCACCAAGCTGGGGCTAGTTAGTTATACTACATAACTAGCTCCTCTCTTGGTAACTGTTGACTTTATTTCAGAATGACTTTTCTCATTATACTATCATGAACATGGATGTTTTCATATCATTAACATAAAAAAGAAACTCCAATAAAAAGTCAATGGGGGTGGTACTAATTCATTCAGACTTTACTGGGACATCTACTTGCCTATTCTTCAAACATACGTTTGGCTTAGTTCAAGCTTGTAAATTGCAAGTATGAAATTATGATATAACGTTTCTTCTTTCTTTTTCTTTTTTTTTTATCATGGTGAGAACACTTTGATAAAATAGAATGAAACCCTCTTCACAAAATTTTAAAAGCACAACATAGTATTATTAACAATAAGCAGAATGTTGTACAATACCGCTCTCGAACTTAATCATGGTGAGAACACTTTGATAAAATAGAATGAAACCCTCTTCACAAAATTTTTAAAGCACAACATAGTATTATTAACAATAAGCAGAATGTTGTACAATACCGCTCTCGAACTTATTCATCTTATGTAACAGAACTAATATGCCTATTAAACAACTTCCATTTTTTCCCTCCTTAATGCCCCTGATAACCACCATTCTATTTTCTTTCTGTATGAACTGACTACTTTAGAGACCTCATGTAAGTGGAATCATACAGTATTTGTCTTTTTGTGGCTGGCATATTTCAATTAGTATAATGTCTTCCAAGTTTACCCATGTTATTATATATTGCAGGATATAGTTTTTTTTCCAAAGGCTGAATAATAAAAATAAAATACATTCTATTTTATGAATTAAATGTTAGGGTTAAAATAAAATGTTAGGGTAGAGCAGTTATTCTCTATACATGTTTTCATGTTGAGAGGTTTCAGCATGTCTAGCTTCTCTCCTTACCTTGAAGAAGTGAGGTGTGTTATGTAAGTCTGGGAGAAGAAACTGTACAAGCTCAACCTGCTCCCCATCGTTTTTTTCTTAATACCTCAGTCAGCATGCTCTCTCTGGTCCACCCTCTCAACCATGTGGAAGGCTTAGGTAGGCAGGGCTACAGTTGCTCAGAGCTGTCTATGGCTCAAGTAGCCTCACTTGGGAATGAAGTATTAGCATGCTGATCTAAGACTCATCCTTCAGTCACACTTATCCACAATAAATTGACATTTTGGTGTCCATCATTCTGTATACCATTTCAGTCTTTTAATTTGTTCTGAGCTTAGTCAGGAAAAGGGATAATATTATTTTTAAATCCCTTAAACTTCAACAAATTTGTTTGCTGTAAACCTTGAAAAGATTGGGATTTCAGGACCAAATAAATCTGCAGAAAGCAAAGTTTCTGGTATGAGGTGGATCGTTGCAGTAAATGAGTACCAACCTCTGTCAGTAAATGAGGGTCACTTTTTGCTTTGACTTTGGAGGGTTACTGCAGCCCCTGGTGGCTTTCTCCACAGTCAAGGGACTGCACTGTAGAGGCAGGGTTTTTGTCAATAAGTATAGATCTTGGCAAATACAGGACTTTTGGCATCTAGCAAATCAGTCCTTACCCAACATGAAACTCTATCACATCAGAAAATGATGACCTTTGGACTCAGCAATGTGAGATAACATTAGGTTTAGCATATGAACTACCACAGTTTGACTTTCAACTAAACAGTATGATCTTGCAGGCATGACTGAGGCAGGGTTTAAATAATTTTAGAACTGGGGTAGGAAAAATATTTGCCATTTTATTGTGTCTTATTCAGCTGGTGAGGAAGGAACTTAAAAGTTGGAAATCTGCTATGATCTGCATCAAAGGATACAGTCAATAGAGTGAAAAAGCAATTATAAAATGGAGGAAAATATTTACAGACCAAAAACCTGGCAAGGAGTTAATGTCTAGAACATGTAATTAACTCCTACAGCTCAACAAAGAACAAAAAATCAATGACCTGATTTAAAAATGGGCAAAAGACTTGAATAGACATTTCTTATCTTAGGAGAAAATTGAAATATTCAAGGATAGAAGTTTTAGAAATGAAAATAATTTTTTTAGAAGTCTAAGTGGAAAGATAAAAAGCGGGAGATGAAGAAGTCAGGCCCACATGTTCCTAAAGGAGATAATAGAAAAGAGAAAAGCTCATCTAAGTGTTAATGGATCAAAATCAATAATGAGGTTCAACAAAGGCAGGGTCTCAAAGACCTATGACTCCACTAGATGGAACCAAGATGCAGAAAATACTAAAGGAAAATGGAATACCCATTACAAAGCAGAGATTAATTGTTGATTTCCAACTTGAAAGTTATTGTAGGTAAAGTGTGTATGGTGGGTGTCACTTTAGAGATCAAGTTTAGGACATTTATGGATTTAAGATTCTAGCCCACTGCCTGCACAGAAGGGAAGAGAGCCTCCTGCAACTGGGGACCTAGGTGAAAGCCCTGGACACCCACCTACTGCCTGCACAGAAACCAAGAGAATGTCACAAACACCACTTATGCTTAGGTGTTCCACCACAGCAACTGCCACAACTACTGCTGCTGCAAGGATGCCTCACCACCACAGTAGTGGCCAGGACCACCTTCAGGTGACCCACCACACATTCAACTGCATTGACACAAGGAGAGTCACCAGTGGAGCCTGCAAATAGAAGAGGAAGTCTTTCTCTTCAAAGTTAACTCCAGAATAATAGAAAAAACAACTTCCCTACCAGATGACCAGACATCAGTGTAGAGATACTAGAAACACAAATAAACAAGAAAACATGACACCACCAAAGGAATATGGTAATTCTCAGTACCACATCCCATAGAGCTGGAAGCCCTTGAAAGGACTGAAAAGGAATTCTGAGCAATGACCTTAAGAAAACTCAAAGAAATGAGAGAAGACTCAATTAGATAACAAAATTAAATGAAAAGAAAAATATCCACAATTAAATGAGAGAGGAATTTTACAAAGAGATTAATACCTTAAAAACAATCTAGAAGAACTCCTGAAACTGAAGGATTCATTCAATGAAATACAAAACACAACTGAGAACATAAGCAGCAGGTTAGAGCAAGGAGAAGAAAGAATTTCAGGTCTCAAAGACAGACTTTTCAAAATAACTCAAGTGGAGAAAAAAAGGGAAAAAGAAAAAGAATTATTAAAAAATGAATAATATCTAAGAAAGCTAGCAGGCAACCTTAAGTGCACAAACATCCAAATCATGGATATTCCAGAAGGGGAGAAGAAAGGAAAGGGTATTGAAAACCTATTCAATGAAATAATAATGGAAAACTTCCCAGGTATAAGAAAAGAGATGGACCTTCAGATTTAGAAAGCTCAGAGATCCCTGAACAGATTGAAGCTTAAAAGGCCCTCTGCAAAACACATTATAGTCACACCGGAAAAGCTCAGAGACAAAGAGAGAAATCTAAAAGCACAAAGAGAAAAGTGTCAAGTCACTCGTAAGGGAGCCCCAATCAGACTAACAACAGACTACTCAAGAGAAACTCTAAAGGCCAGCAGAAAATGGGATGATGTATTCAAAACACTGAAAGAAAAAAAATCTGCCAGTCAAGATTACTATACCCAGCAAGATTAGGAGAAATAGTGGAGAAATAGTGCATTTTCCAGACAAAAAAACCCAAACAAACAAACAAAAAAAAAAAACTTCAGGAGTTCACCACCACACAAACAGCCCTGCAAGAAATTCTCAAGGGAGTCCTGCATCTAGAATCCAAAATACAATAATTGCTATCACAAATACACAAGAAAGAATAAGATCCACTGGTAAAATAAAAATGCAAATGACACAGAGAAAGAAATGAAATCTTACCACCTCAGAGAAACTACAAATATTGAGGATGAATAATAAAAAGGAAGGAAAGAAACAATATTTAAAACATCTAAACAAAAAGGAATAAAATGCCAAGAGTAAGAGAACACCTGTCAATAACAACCCTAATTATAACAGATAAGTGGAATGGATTAAACTCACCATTCAAAAGACATAGACTGACTGATTGGGTTAAAATGCTAGACCCAACTATATGCTGTTTTCAAGAGACCTACCTCACCTACAAAGGCACACACAGACTAAAAGTGAAAGGATGGAAAAAGATATACCACACAAATGGAAACCAAAAATGAGTAGGAGTAGCTATTCTTATGTCAGATAAAATAGACTTTAAAATAAAACCATCAAAAGAGATGAAGAAGGCCACTGTATAATGATAAAAGGATCTATTGTACTGGAAGACATAAGATAATAAATATGTATGCACCCAATATTGGAGCACCTGGATATATAAAACAAACACCAATAGACCGAAACAGAAATAGATTCCAACATGATTTTAGTGGAAGATGTGAACACCCCTCAGCACTGGACAGATTTAGGAAGCAAATCAACACAGAAACGCAGGATTTTAATAACACCTTAGACCAATTAGACCTGGCAGATATCTACCGAATATTCCATTCAACAACTACAGAATATGCATTCTTCTCATCAGCACATGGAGCATTCCCCAGGATAGATTACATTAGGTCACAAAACAAGTCTCAGAAAATTTTTTAAAATTGAAATGATCATAAGCATCTTTTCAGACTTAGATTAAAACAAGAAATCAATAACAAGCAAAACTCTGGAAATCATACAAATGCATTGAAATTAATCAACAGGCTCCTGAATGACCTATGGATCCAAGAAGAATTTAAACAGGATATAAAAAAATTCTTGAAACTAATGAAAATAATGACACATGATACCAAAACCTGTGGGATACTGCAAAAGCAGTACTAAGAGAGAAGTTTATTGCAATAAACACTTACATCAAAAGAACAGGAAGTCTTCAAATAAATGTCCTAGAAAAGCAAGAACGATCCAATCTTAAAAGTTGTAGATGGAAAGAAATGATTAAAATCAGAGCAGAACAAAATGAAAGAGACCCCCTCAAGAATACAAAAGGTCAGAGAAATGAAAAGTTGGATTTTTTAAAACATAAATAAAATAGACAAACCACTACTTAGGTTAATAAAAAGGAAGAAGATAAAAGACCCAAATAACAAAAATCAGAAATGAAAAAGGAGACATTACAACTGATACCACAGAAATATAAAGAATCATTATTTTTATATTAGTACTATTTATAATAGTGGTACTATAAACAACTATATGCCAAAAAAATATGAAAACCTGGAGGAAACTGATAAATTTGGGGACACATTCAAACTACCAAGACTGAACCAAGAAGAAATAGAAAATCTGAACAGACCAATGAACATGTCATGAAATTGAAGCAGTAATCAGCAGTCTCCCAACAAAGAAAAGCCTTGGATCAGATGGCTTTACTGCTGAATTCTATCAACGATTCAAAGAGGAGCTAATAACAATTCTCTTCAAACAATTCCAAAAAGTTCAAGCAGAGGCCACTCTCCAAAACTCATTCTATGAGTCCAATATCACCTTAATACCCAAACCAGACAAAGCCACAACAAAAAAAGGAAACTACAGACTAGTATTTCTGAAGAGCAGAGATGCAAAAATTCTCAACAAATAATTAGCAATAAGAATACAGTAAACATATAAAAAAAAAGTATACACCATTATCAAGTGGGATTCATCTCAGGGAAGCAAGGATGGTTCAAAATACACAAGTAAATAAATGTGAAAACCACATCAACAAAATCAAGGACAAAAACTATGTGATTATTTCAATAGATGTAGAAAAGGCATTCAACAAAATTCAACATCTCTTCGTGATGAAGGCTCTCAGCAAATTAGGTACAGAAGGAAAGTATCTCAATGGAATAAAAGCCATATATGACAAATCAATCACCAGTATCACCCAATAAGAAAAGGAACAAGACAAGGCTGCCCATTCTCACCACTCCTATTTAACATAGTATTGGAAGAACTAGCCCAGACTAATCAAGCAAAAGAAAGAAGTAAAAGACATCCAGATTGAAAAAGACAAAGTCAAACTGTCCCTGTGTGCAGATAACATGATCTTATATACAATAAAACTTGAAGATTATACCAAAAAAACTCAGAGTTGATAAATGATTTCAGTAAAGTCACAGGATACAAAATCAACATGTAAAAATCAGTAGCATTTTTAAACTTCAATAATGAGCTAGCAGAAAAAGAAATCAAGAAAGCAAGCCCATTTACAATGGTCACCAAACAAATACAATACCTGGGAATAAATTTAACCAAGGAGGTGAAAGATCTCTACAAAGAGAACTACAAATCACTGCTAAAAGAAAGTAAAGAGACCACAAAAAGATGGGAAGACATTCCATGCTCTTGAATTGGAAGAATTAGGATTGTGAAAATATCCATACTACCCAAAGTGATCTAATGATTCAACGCAATCCACATCCAATTACCAGTAACATTCTTCACACAAATAGCAAAAACAATCCTAACATTCATATGGAACAACAAAAAAACCCTGAACAGTCAAAGCAATCCAGAGCAAAATACATAAAGCTGGAGGCATAACACTACCTGACTTCAAAATATACTATTAAACTCTAGTAACAAAAACAGTGTGGTACTGGCATGAAAACAGACATTTGGAACAATGGAACAGATTAGGAATCCAGAATCAATCCACATATTTACAGCCAACTGATCTGTGACAAAAACAACAAGAACATACATTGGGGAAAAGACTGCCTCTTCAATAAATGGGACTAGAAAAATTGGACATCTGTATGAAGAAGAATGAAACTGGACCTGTACCTCTCTACATATCAAAATGGATTAAAGACTTAAATATAAAAACCCTAAAACCATAAAATTACTAGAGGAGAACATAGGGGAAACACTCTAGACTGGGCAAAGACTTTATGAATAAGACCCCTAAAACACAGACAACAAAAGAAAAAACAAACAAATGGGATTGTATCAAACTAAAAAGCTTCTGCATAGCCAAAGAAACAATTCACAGAGTGAAAAGACAACCTACAGAATGGCAGAAAATATTTGCAAATGACGTATCTGACATGGGATTAATATCCAGAGTATACAAAGAACTCAAACAATTTGACAGTAAAAAAAAAAAAAAAGTAACCTGATTAAATAATGGGCAAAGGAACTAAATAGGCATTTCTCAAAAGAAGATACAAAAATGACAACAAATATATGAAAAAATGCTGAACATCACTAAACATCAGGGAAATGTGTATCAAAACTGCACTGAGATATCATCTCACCCCAGTTAGACTGGCCATTATCAAAAAGTCAGAGAATAATAAATGCTGATGAGGAAGTGGTGAAAGGGGAACCCTCCTACACTGTTGGTGAAACTGTAAATTAGTGCATCTGTTATGGAGAATGGAAGTTCCTCAAACAACTACAGATAAAACTGTCATATAATCCTGCAGTACCACTGCCAGGAATATACCAAAAAGAGTAGAAATCATCATGTCAAATGGATACCTGCACCCTCAATTTATCACAGCTCTATTTACCATAGCCAAGAGTTGGGACCAACCTAAATGTCCATCAGCAGATGGCTGGATAAAGAAAATGTAGCACATATACACAATGGGATACTACTCAGCCATAAAAATGAATGAAATTCTGCCATTTGCAGCAACATGGATGAGCTTGGAGAAAATTATGTTAAGTGAAATAAGCCAGGCACAGAAAGAGAAATGTTGCATGTCCTCACTCATAAGTGGAAGGTAAAAAACATTTAAAATTTTTTTTAAAAGAAAGAAAGATACATCAATCACAATAATTCTTTGAGCTTTGAAAAGGAGAGAACAGAACTGAGATCACCGGAGGTGGGAAAGGGGAGGAGGAGGGTGGTTAGTGGGAAATAGGTAAAGGGCCACAAAAATGATTACATTGTGTAATGCTGAATATGCTAATTATCCTGATTTGAGCCTCACATACTGCACATGGGTATTGATATTCAATAATCCACAGATATGTATAATCAATTATGTTTCAATAAATAAAAAAACTAAAAAGAAATATTCTATCACTGGATATTCAAGAATGAGAAATTGAGGAGGATTAGTTTTGGGCCATAATTTCAATGGACTTTAGCTCACAAGAGCAAGAGTTAATGGCTTTGTAATGTCACTGAAGAACTACTGTGATGAGTGATTCAGCCTGGAAATAATTTGGGATGGGAAGTACAATAGGGAATGAATTCTCATTTTGGATACAGAGTGGCTTTTGATTTTGCATAATTAGTGTTCTGTTCTACACTATGTCAGTGCATTCTTTTTTTTTATAACCCCACCTTCAGAAATAATTTTATTAATATTTTGGCAATAAATTTCCAGACCTTTTTCTTTACATTTTTAAATAAGAATATTACAATATACATGCCTTTTGTTCTCTTTTTCTAATTGGTGTATCCATCACCACAAACATTGATCAGGCTAAATAGCATATCCATCACTGAAAACATTGATCATGCTAATTTGCCTGATTTGATCATCACACTGTGTATACATATCAAAATATTACTCTGTACCCCACAAATATGTGAATTATTACATGTTAATTAAAAAACAAAATCTAAAAAAATAGAAAGAGTAAAAGATAAATACCACATGTTCTCAGTAATACATGGGAGCTAAAACACGTGAGCTCATAGAAATAGAGAGGAGAATTGAGGTTACTAATGCCTGAAAGGGTGAGGGGAGGGCAGTAGTGAGGGGTTGGCTAATGGATACAGAACTACATTTAAACAGAAATAAGTTTGAGTATTACATTTTAGTGCTATGTGTCTATAACTGAGAATAATATATCATATATTTTCAAATGGCTGGCAGAGAGGAGTTCAAATGTTCTATTTTGGAACATCTTGAGGGCAAAATCTCAATTACCCACCAGGGGGCTGGGAGGACACTCAAGAGTGATTGGTGATGAGAAAACAGTCTTTTGATGATGGGAGTTGGGATTCCCAATCTGCTGATGACTTCGTCCTGAGAGTGGTAGAGCCATATCCCTGGTTGACCTGAGTGGGTGAATCATATAATTAATACATTTGGAAGAGGAGTCTGGATAAATGTTGCTCTATTCTCTTCCCTTCCAACACCTGCCTTCCTGCTCAGATGGGGTGTTTTGCTGTCTCAGCCATGCAGTGGGGCCAGTTCTGTACCTGGTGGAAGCCAGAGGCCGTCCTGTGCTGCCCTTCTCTGGGTGGGGAGATCTCTCTAATCCAGGTGTCAGCATACGTAATCAACATCCTGCCAACTAGCTTCTTCAATAAAGATGATGATTTGATTTCCATGTTACTGATTCGGCCAGGGAGTTCTTTCATTCATTCGACAAATGTTTATTGAACACCACCTATATGAGAAATAATGTTCTATGTGTTAAAGATACAGTGGTGACAAAAAATAATACAGGAAATCCAAGCACCCATGGAACATATATGGTGTGGAGAAACAAATTTCACATAATTAACCGTAATATAATTAACATAACAAAGAGTAGGTATACTAGAAAGAAACGTTCTATGAAAAGAAATAAAGCAGAGTGAAGCTTATGGCAAATGCCATGGGTGATCGGTGTGGGCCTCACTAAGAAGGTGACACTAGAGCAAACATTTAGATATGGTTAGGAAACAGTATGGATTTCTGGAGGGAGAGTGTTCTGGGAAGAGGGAAAAGTAAGTGAAAATGTTTTGAGGCAGAAACGTGTCTCTATGTTGGATAGGTTTATGGCATAGGTTGTGGTGATGGTTTCACAGGTATATACTTATCTCCAAACTCATCAAGTTGTATACATGAAATATGTACAACTTTTCATTTGTCAATCATACCTCAATAAGTTGATTTAAAAAATAAAATAAAACATTTTGTGGAAAACATTTTTTGCAAGAGTATAACAGGAAAAAAAGAAATCCTAAAAGCTTTCAAAGAGAAAATATTACTTACAAAATTAAAAAACAAAACAGATTAACAACAAACTTGTCAACAGTGACACTGGAAGCAAGAAGACAATAAAATAATACATTCATAGGATTGAAAAAAAGAATATTGACTTTATAATTGGGGTAAACTGTCATTTAATAAATATCACTTAATAAAGATCATTTAATAAAGAATGAATAGATGAAGCTGATTTTTAGGTGAAACTACTCTGATACTACTCATATATATATAATGGTGGATACAAATCATTACACATTTTTCCCAACCCACAGAATTTAAAACAACAACAATGAGCCTTCATGTAAACTATGAACTTGGGATAATAATGAGGGGGCAATTCAGGTTAATTGATTGTAACAAATGTATCACTCTGATGCGAGGTTTGATATTTGGGGAGGCTGTGCTTACGTGGGGGCAGGGAGTATCTGCATTTTCTATTCAATTTTGCTGTAAAACTAAAACTGTTCTAAAAAATTTAATTCATTTTTAAAAAGAAAAAGAAAGGTGCCTCCATGTTTAAGAGGCATGTTACTTATTGACACTCTAAATTCCAACAAAAATTAAAGTTGGTGGACAAGGAGATGTCCAGGCAGCTTTCCTTCAGGTTAAAATTTCTTTATTCCAAACTCTTGCTGCAACATAAGCTAGCTGGGAGCAGGCACTGTGTTTTGCTCACTATACTTTCCCCACTGTGGTGCCATGGTAAGCAGCTGCTATACAGCTACTGAGTGAAAGAACAATTACATTATTAGTATACTCTGTCAATCATTCAACAAATATTTCCTAATGTTAATCAACTCCAGATAGAATTTTAGGTGCCAATAATGTAAACTTGAATAAGATAGGGTCTCTACTTGCAAAGTGAGAGGG
>NW_007730376.1:27128-30021 GCF_000696425.1 Galeopterus variegatus
AAAGAAAAAGAAAGGTGCCTCCATGTTTAAGAGGCATGTTACTTATTGACACTCTAAATTCCAACAAAAATTAAAGTTGGTGGACAAGGAGATGTCCAGGCAGCTTTCCTTCAGGTTAAAATTTCTTTATTCTAAACTCTTGCTGCAACATAAGCTAGCTGGGAGCAGGCACTGTGTTTTGCTCACTATACTTTCCCCACTGTGGTGCCATGGTAAGCAGCTGCTATACAGCTACTGAGTGAAAGAACAATTACATTATTAGTATACTCTGTCAATCATTCAACAAATATTTCCTAATGTTAATCAACTCCAGATAGAATTTTAGGTGCCAATAATGTAAACTTGAATAAGATAGGGTCTCTACTTGCAAAGTGAGAGGGAAAAAATAATTAGATCAATGTTAATACAATTTTCTCCCCTAAGCCTTGTCTTTCCCAATCTCCCCATCTTAACCAATACAAACTCCATTTAGTGAAAGTGTCACCAAATTATCAGAAGTCTGGGAATCATTCTTAACTCCTCCTACCATTGGTTATAATTTGCCATTGTCCCAGCTGAGGGGTTCTCCAGCATTTTCCATCCAACCATTTCTAAAGACAAGTAGTGGAATTCCTAGCAAATTCTCACTATAGTCCAGGACCCCCCCAGTCTTTTGGTATTTATAAGTGTCCTAGGCCATTGTGAGAACGATTGTTTCCCCTAGATAGTTAGAGGCACCCTGGGTAAAGACTTATGCCACAAATACACATCAATCCTACAAGGCAATGAAGCAGTAGAGTGCTGGATGTTGACAAAGAGAAGTCCCCTAGGATCCACCCAAAGGGGTTGATTCTGGAACTTAGAGAAGGCTGTGGGCGGAGCCCGGAGCTGGAGGATGTGACAGGAGGGTAGCAGCTTCTGCAGCCGCAGCCGAGCAGCAGTGCATCCTGCTTTGGTGCTATTTGGTGGAGAAGCAGGAACAGGACAATTTGCTCATCAAGGAAACTCATCCAGCACAGGCGGGTCTTGTTCGGGGCCCTGGTTCGGCCCTGGTTCAGCCCTGGGGAGGTGCAGGGTCTGGTTCAGTGAAAGGTGTTTCTGAATCTGAGAAGCTGCTTTGCTGTCTGGAGAGGGAGGCCTGGCATCTGTCCCACCTTTTGCGGGCCGCCTACAGCCCCTGTCCATGGTCCTACCATCCATCCACCAGCTGCACCCTGTGTTCCCAACGCATTCTAGCCTCTTACTGCTGAGCCACACACCGGGGCTGCTCAGAGAAAGGCCCCAGAGCTGTTCCTCCTGCAGGCTGCCTCTCTGCACCAGTGCTTCTTGCTCCTCCAGGACCAGTGGAGTCTCTGGTGTTGGCACCTGCATAGCAAGAGGACGGGCCTGCTGCAGGAAGCATCTACCTAGGAGCTGCTGCAGATCCAGGCATCCCAGGAAAAGAGCAGGAGGAGAGTCTGGAGCAGGCTCTGAATTGGATGGAGAATCTTCTGAAACAGGTCCTGGATCGAATCCCCCAGTTGCAGTGGGCCATGGGGGACTGATGGGAGCAACCAAGCCAGGACAGCTTTCACAGAGCTCTTTCAGGGCCTGCCCCTGCCCTAGTGATGGCTGCACTCAGTCAAGGTCCAGGGGGCTCTGCAACAGCTGTGCAGGTGAAGAGGGGGCTCAAACAGAAATCAAGTGCTTCACATTTTTTCACCCCAACATTCCATCTCTCCCAATAAAACATTTAGATGAAGACATTGTCACAGAGGATTTTGGGGGCAGTGAAAATACTCTGTATACTGTAATCGTGGATATATGTCTTTTACATTTATCCACACCCATAGAATGCACAACATCATGAGTGAACCCAGATATAAATTATGGACTTCGGGTGAATGGTGTGTCAATGTAGGTTCATCACTTGTAACAACNTCTCTCCCAATAAAACATTTAGATGAAGACATTGTCACAGAGGATTTTGGGGGCAGTGAAACTACTCTGTATACTGTAATCGTGGATATATGTCTTTTACATTTATCCACACCCATAGAATGCACAACATCATGAGTGAACCCTGATATAAATTATGGACTTCGGGTGAATGGTGTGTCAATGTAGGTTCATCACTTGTAACAACTGGACCACTCTGGTGTGGGATGTTGATAGTGGGGAAGGCCATGTGTATTAGTCCTTTTGTGATGCCTGTAACAAAACACCAGGTTCTGGGTGATTTATAAAGAAAACAAAATTTATTGCTTACAGTTTCGGAGGACAGGAAGTCCACAGTGCAGGGAACACATCTGGTGAGGGTCTTCTGTGGTGGTGACTTCAATAATGGCAGGGCATCACATTGTGAAGTGGCAGAGCAGAGAGACTAACATCTTCATTCATCATATACTCTCTTTTTAAAGCCCTCACAACCACGCCCCTGATCACCATTTTTAATATATTCACTAATGCCTGGTCCTACAATCTAATCACCTCTTCAAGGCCCCACCTTTCAATTACCATAATAGGATTTCCCGCCCTCTTTGCCCTCTTTACAGTCACAGTGGGGGCCACGTTTCTAATACATAAAACTTGAAGGACACAATCCAAGGTTCAGTGAGTTTTGGGGGGACATAATTCATTCCACTGCACCATACATATGTGGGGGCAGGGAGCATATGGGAGATCTCTGTACTTTTTGCTTAGTTTTTCTGTGAACCTAAAAGTGCTTTAAAAAATAAAGTCATTAAAAAATAATCTAAAAATGCACAACAACAACAACAAAATGTGAGAGAAGAAAATAAGGACTTGGCTCCACAAGGTTCTGGGTCACTTGAACAGTACCCCTCATAGTGAGTCTCTCAGGGTCCTTCTATCCATCACTTGGAAGCCAAAGTCCCCTGTTCTTTGTTTTGTCTTTTTTTTTTTTTTTTTTTTT
>NW_007730376.1:31047-31851 GCF_000696425.1 Galeopterus variegatus
TCCGAACCCGCGGCAGGAGCGCCACTGCACACCCAAGCACCGCACTCTCCCGAGTGTGCCATGGGGCCGGCCCCAAAGTCCCCTGTTCTAAGACAAATTTTCTGCTATCAGATCTTAGACACGTGGGGCCTCCTTTAACAGTCCCCTGCCTTATCGTCCTTCTGCTCTCTGACTCCAGCCTCTGTATTTCCCACAGAAATCCTACTGATTTCTTCCTCATACCGATACCTTCTTTTTATTTCACCCTATATCTGGATAGCTCACTAAACTCAGCCCAATGTGTTAGATTCATAAGAACTATTAATTTCATTCCTAGGAGTAGAAGGAAAAAAATATTTATGTCCTATTTTTCTAGTGCATCACAGAAAAGGGAGGTTTAATAATTAAGTCACCATAAAAAATCTCAATGACATACTTCCTTTCCCTCATTCCCGTATTTGATCCCTAACCAAGTTATGCCAGCTTGGCTCTACATATCAATTATATCTTAAATCTATATACTTATTGTTCATACTTCAGCCTCTGCCCTAATCCAATTCATTATCATCTTTACTTAAAAAATTTATAGCCTGCAAACTGAGCTCTTCAGTTTTTCTTGCTAGCAAGTTTTTCTTGCTAGACTCAGGGTGTTTATTTGTGCACAAACTAGCAATATCAAAATAATGTTGAAGAGTTGGGGGCAGGAAGCCTTAGTGGATATGGAAAATGTGATACATCTACACAATGGAATACTACTTTGCTATAAAAAAGAATGAAATACTGCCATTTGCAACAACATGGATGGACCTAGAGAGAATTATATTA
>NW_007730376.1:32709-64462 GCF_000696425.1 Galeopterus variegatus
TTTCGGTAATGGGCCACAATAATCAACCACATTGTATATTGACAACATAAAATAAAATTTAAAAAAAAAAAGAATTCAAGAAGTTTTGACTGATCTGAGTTTTGAAAAATAAGTAGGTTTTGGTCAAGCAGAGAATGGATGAAAAACATTTCAAGAAGGAAAAACATGAGCAAAGACTCTCAGGTAACAAGGCATAATTAGACAAGAGTGGCCAGGCGGGGTTTCAAGGACTTGTGGATGGCGACTCATCTGGGGTTCTCGGAGAAGCATCATAGGTATTGAAGAAATTTGATCTAAGTATGAAATACAGTATTTTAAAGTTTGAATTACCCAAAAATATTTGAATATATTTTTCCACAGTGTTGGGGAATCATAAATAGAAAATTCCAATTTAAATAAGGTTATGGTATTTAGAAATGTATGTTTCCCCATTTGGATTTGCCTTATATTCCTATGTTACCAAATGCACAAACATTACTCCTTCTCCTAATGAATCACTGGTCCTTAAAAAGGCAGATGAAATTCAAATACCTGAAGAGCAAGCCATCAATTCATTATATGCCAGTTTTTTAGAAGAAGATATTCTATCCACCTTAGTTTTAGCAGACTGCTCACTTCAAAGCAGTAATTTGGTGTCATGGTGATAAAGAGGAAAAAGAGGGGGTGGGGAAACTTGGCATTTCTCAGCAGAAAATGTCTTCCTAAATAACACGAAATATCAAAAATGTAGCAGAGCCTCTGTCTATTGCTAGGTTCATTTAAGCAGTTAAGATTTAAGAGCAAAGAGAAAGCTAAGAAGTCCATCTAAACCTATGGTTCTCAAATGTCAGAGATTTTTCCCCCAGCCCCCAGGGGATATATGATAAAATCTGGAGACATCCTAGATTATCCAGAGGATGCTACTGGCACCTAGTAGTTCAAAGACAGGGATACTAATTGACATACTGCAAGGTACAGGGCAGACCCTCATAACAAAGAATTATCCAGCCCACAATAGTGTCACATTTCAGAAGCTCTGTTCTAGACCAAACCCTTCAGTTCATGGAAGATGAATTTAAGGGCCAGAGAGATAGCATGTGTACCAAAATCTTACAGGTGGAGAGAAGTGGGATTCTCCCTCCCTGCCTCATGTGCACAAGACGTTACATCTCTAGCAGCCAGATAATCAAACTATTGAATCTAAGAAGCAGGAAAGATGCGGTTCTTACAGGAATCCAGATAATATAGGAAATCAAGGGATCTACCAACATGATCATTAATTTCCTTTTAAGAGGATATTAAAACTTATTGCTTTTCCCAAAAACCCCCAAACCCAAAAATCAAAAAACAAAAGACAAGATACAAAGTGGTCCAATTTTAGGAGAAAGAGATAGCCAGGGGTTTTCTTAAATTTTCTCACAATAAACAAAAGAACTCTGAGAAGTTGGGGGTTTCTTCTGAGATATAAATAAAACTCGCATGAGCTTTGGAGACTTTGAATGACCCACTCTTTGGCACCTAAAATTTCACTTTATCTAACAGCATCTGTAGTGTGTTTTTAAAAACAGTAATCAGATCTTATCAGTCCCCTGCTTAAAACTCACCAAGGGCTTCTCAATGATTGCAATCCCAATAAATCCCTGACTCTTATCAGTGCCTGCAAGAGTCTACTAGATCTGGCTCTTCTCACCATTTTGACCTTATCTTCTTCCACTCTCCCCTTTTTTTCTGCCTCAGTACTTTGAATTTATTCTTCCCTGCAAAGGAAACCCTATTTCCCAGAGATTTTCATGTTCAGCTCCTTCTCATCATCCAGGCCTCGGCAAAAATGCCACCTCTTCAGAAAAGAGGATTATTCTATTTAAAGACAGGGACCCCTATGATTACTTATCATAGTTACTCGTTAATTTCCTTCACAGTACTGAGAAAATCTATAGTTATTTTACTGGTGCATCAACTTTTCCCTCCTACTAGAATATAATTTCCAACAGGCAAGACTTCTCTGTCTTGTTCAGTGCTGTATCCCATAGATTCTAGAACAGCCTGTGACACTCGGTAGATAGAACTCAATGGGTCTGTTAAATGTACGAATGGATGAAGTCAATAACAGCAGTGAGAAAAAGGGAAGACATTTAAATATGAGATATCAAGAGAGAAAAAAAGAATGGGAATCAGAATACTATCTACTTCCAGGAACAAAAATGATCAAATGAAGGGTTAAAAATGATTTTATGAGGGGGGACGTCTATAAGGAGTCAGTCCTGAAACTAAGTTCTAACCCAAGCACTATCTAAACTTGAATAAGAGAAAACAATCTCTTAGTTCTTTTATGATTTCCTAGAGTTTTTAACTTTGGTTCTGCCACTTTCTGTAACTCTGCAACTTGGGTTCCTCCTCTGTAAACTGAGATAACATAAATATCTACAATATAGCATTGTTGTTAGAATTAAATTGGCTGTCAAATACAAGGTTCTTATCCCCAAGCCTGGCACCTAGAGTTTAATATTTATAGTTGGTGATATGATTTATTAATTATTTATTGCTTTTTGCTTTTATTTCATTGCAAAGTTAAAGATACTGCAAACATTTGAAATATGTAAGTATTCTGTTCTTTCTAGTTCTTTGTAGAACTTTTCAATTTGTTGATATACTTGTATCTCCAGATCGCATGTTTTCTCTGTCTCTCACTGTATTTGTTCCCCTTTCTTCTCCCCACTCCTTTCCTCTTCACTCTGTCCCTTTCTATTTCTAGGTCTTCCTCATTCCCTGTCACATTGACATTTTGAGTATGTTCTCAGATGGTTTCCATGGGAAGTTACTAATGTAAGAGCCACATTCTCTTTCTTGAAGGACTTCCAACATGAGCTTCATGGCTCCTTGTGACTAAAATAATGAATCTTCATTTGCTTCAAAATAGTCATGAGACTCTAAATGTCTCTCCTCAGGTTGTAAACAACTTTGACGGTAAGAGTATGTGGTGTTTGCTTTCCACCCCCAGTGCCGAGTATACTGTCTGGCACATTGTCAGTGTCTGATAAATGAATATGTTAATATTAAATAAGTAAGTAGTAGTTGTTTATTTTCAAAATAGTATCTACTAAAGGATCCAACACAAAATTTATGAAAGAGATACTATGGAAATGATGAGATGAAATTAACTGTATTCACTGAAATTCCTCATAAGGAATATCTTGAAAGGCACTTGAGGCAGAATGTGAGAGCCCAAAGGAACCTGAATACAGCCTGTACCAATTCTGGGAGAGAAGTGAGAAGGAAGTGAAGAGCAGGGGTGAGCATTGGTAGGAGTTAGGAAGGAAACAATAATATTGTGGTCTATCTATGTCTCCTTTCTATGACCTTCTGTATCTCTAGTAAAACTTCTGAGCTGATGAAATGCCCAGGTGCATCTTTTGTAGAAGCCAGTGAGAGAGCTAAGTCTTTAACAGAGTCCAACTGATATTTGCGTTATCCATTTGCGTATAGAAAATAAACAATAAAACAGCCGTCAGACTCTTGAGAAATAAAAGATGCAAATTAAAACCACAATAAGATAATATTTTTTTCAATTAATATTTTAAAACTGTTTTTGTTCATTGACCTCTAGGGGTTAGAAAGATAAACAGTCTCATATACTAGTATTGGAAATACATGTTGTTATTCTTTTAGAAAATAACTTGACAAAGTATAGTTAGTCTTTAATATGTAAAATTCTTTGACCAGAAAATCTGCTTTTAGAAATCTATCCTAAACAAGCAATTGGTAGGAAAAAAACAATAAAATAACAAAAAAGCGGGAGAAAACTCTGGGAGGTGATGGATATGTTTATGGCTTTGATGGTTGTGATGGTTTCACTGGGGTATACTTATCCCTAAATCCATCAAGATTCATTAATTGTGTACAGCTTTTTATATGTCAGTCATACCTCAAGGAAGTGTTTTTAAAAAATAAGCAATTGGNTATCTAAACTTGAATAAGAGAAAACAATCTCTTAGTTCTTTTATGATTTCCTAGAGTTTTTTTTTTTGTTTTGTTTTTGTTTTTTTGTCTTTTGTCTTTTTCCATGTCCGGCAATGGATCGCAACCCTCAGTGTCGCCCCCGCGCCTCGCTCGGCCAGTGAGCGGGAACCGGTCTGTATGTGGGATCCGGACCCTCGGGCGGGAGCGCCGCCACGCTTCCCAAGAGGCGCACTTATCCAGTGCGCCACCGGGCCGGCCCATCTCTTAGTTCTTTTATGATTTCCTAGAGTTTTTAACTTTGGTTCTGCCACTTTCTGTAACTCTGCAACTTGGGTTCCTCCTCTGTAAACTGAGATAACATAAATATCTACAATATAGCATTGTTGTTAGAATTAAATTGGCTGTCAAATACAAGGTTCTTATCCCCAAGCCTGGCACCTAGAGTTTAATATTTATAGTTGGTGATATGATTTATTAATTATTTATTGCTTTTTGCTTTTATTTCATTGCAAAGTTAAAGATACTGCAAACATTTGAAATATGTAAGTATTCTGTTCTTTCTAGTTCTTTGTAGAACTTTTCAATTTGTTGATATACTTGTATCTCCAGATCGCATGTTTTCTCTGTCTCTCACTGTATTTGTTCCCCTTTCTTCTCCCCACTCCTTTCCTCTTCACTCTGTCCCTTTCTATTTCTAGGTCTTCCTCATTCCCTGTCACATTGACATTTTGAGTATGTTCTCAGATGGTTTCCATGGGAAGTTACTAATGTAAGAGCCACATTCTCTTTCTTGAAGGACTTCCAACATGAGCTTCATGGCTCCTTGTGACTAAAATAATGAATCTTCATTTGCTTCAAAATAGTCATGAGACTCTAAATGTCTCTCCTCAGGTTGTAAACAACTTGACGGTAAGAGTATGTGGTGTTTGCTTTCCACCCCCAGTGCCGAGTATACTGTCTGGCACATTGTCAGTGTCTGATAAATGAATATGTTAATATTAAATAAGTAAGTAGTAGTTGTTTATTTTCAAAATAGTATCTACTAAAGGATCCAACACAAAATTTATGAAAGAGATACTATGGAAATGATGAGATGAAATTAACTGTATTCACTGAAATTCCTCATAAGGAATATCTTGAAAGGCACTTGAGGCAGAATGTGAGAGCCCAAAGGAACCTGAATACAGCCTGTACCAATTCTGGGAGAGAAGTGAGAAGCAAGTGAAGAGCAGGGGTGAGCATTGGTAGGAGTTAGGAAGGAAACAATAATATTGTGGTCTATCTATGTCTCCTTTCTATGACCTTCTGTATCTCTAGTAAAACTTCTGAGCTGATGAAATGCCCAGGTGCATCTTTTGTAGAAGCCAGTGAGAGAGCTAAGTCTTTAACAGAGTCCAACTGATATTTGCGTTATCCATTTGCGTATAGAAAATAAACAATAAAACAGCCGTCAGACTCTTGAGAAATAAAAGATGCAAATTAAAACCACAATAAGATAATATTTTTTTCAATTAATATTTTAAAACTGTTTTTGTTCATTGACCTCTAGGGGTTAGAAAGATAAACAGTCTCATATACTAGTATTGGAAATACATGTTGTTATTCTTTTAGAAAATAACTTGACAAAGTATAGTTAGTCTTTAATATGTAAAATTCTTTGACCAGAAAATCTGCTTTTAGAAATCTATCCTAAACAAGCAATTGGTAGGAAAAAAACAATAAAATAACAAAAAAGCGGGAGAAAACTCTGGGAGGTGATGGATATGTTTATGGCTTTGATGGTTGTGATGGTTTCACTGGGGTATACTTATCCCTAAATCCATCAAGATTCATTAATTGTGTACAGCTTTTTATATGTCAGTCATACCTCAAGGAAGTGTTTTTAAAAAATAAGCAATTGGGGGGCCGGCCCGGTGGCGCACTGCTACAGTGCGCCACTTGGGAAGCGCGGTGGCGCCCCCGCCGAGGATTCGGATCCCACATACAGACCGTCCGCTCACTGGTTGAGCGAGGTGCGGGGGCAACACCGAGGGTTGCAATCCCGTTGCCGGTCACGAAAAAAGACAAAAAAGGAAAAATAAATAAATAAATAAATAAAATAAAAAATAAGCAATTGGAAGCTAGTAAAAGAATGGTTTTTCTGTTTAAAATGTTGAATATTGAAGCTACCTAAATATTTAACTTTAGAAATGTAATTTATATATTGTATGCAGTTATAAAATATTATATAGTGATTATAAATGATGTTTGTAAAAAGTTTTTAATGACATGAAAATGTATATTTAAAAGTAATCAAAAAGAACAAGATATAAAATTATATATCAATTTAAACCTTTTTGCATGTATATAAAATGTGTACATATTTCTGTACTTTCTAAATTGTATACAATGAACAATAAGAAAAAGAAACTAAGGATGTAAAACTTTAAGTAGATTAATCCCTGGCTTCTATCAGTTTACCTAATTATAAAAAGTGAGTGGCAGCCCTAGTAGGATAGAGCAGAATTAGCTCCCCCATCTTGGTTTCAAGTATCATTCTCCAATAGAAGGAACCACAACCCATTGGAGAAATGACTGACCAAGAACTAGAGCAGGGAGTGTTTAAGATAAGCCTAGAGCACCTTGTGTTACCAGAAAGTAAGGAAGTGCTAAAAACAGAAACAAAAAACCCCACATTGATAGAGGTATGTCAAGGTAGCACCGGAGTCAACTGGAAGAACTCCCAGTAACCAAAGCTGGAACAATTTAAGCCACAAAATAAAGTAATATTGGATTAACCCAAAGTATAAAATAAGTGTCTATGAGTCCATACTCATATAAATAAATGATTGAATAAATAAACAAATGGGGAAGAGGAAACAAATTTCCCTTGCAGAAAAATTCCAAATAATCCATGTAGCTACTCAGCCCTCAGGAAGGGCCAGCATAACACATAGTATCTTCCTTCCAAAAAGCACGGTATGAAAAGGAGAGAAAAAGTGACTTTCTAGTGAAGAAATCTGACAAATGCTTTCTCAACTGGGTGATTATGGTCAATATTAAAAGTGAAAAAGCATGGTGATAGCATGTATCCTTAATATAATATGATGAAAATCATACCTCTATGGTCTTCCTCCCCCCAAATCATAACCACAGTCTAATGAAAAGAAAAGCACCAGACATTAAATAGAGAGGCATCCTCTGAAACACCTGACTGGTACATCTCAGAGCTATCAAGGCCATGAAAAACAAGGCAAGTCTGAAAAACTGTCGCAACCAAGAGGAACCTAAGAAGACGTGAAAAGGAAATGTAAATTAATATCTTGGATGGGCTCCTGGAACAGAAAAAGACATTAGGTAAAAACTAAGGAATCAGAATAAACTTCAAAAGGCCATGAAAAACAAGGCAAGTCTGAAAAACTGTCGCAACCAAGAGGAACCTAAGAAGACTTGAAAAGGAAATGTAAATTAATATCTTGGATGGGCTCCTGGAACAGAAAAAGACATTAGGTAAAAACTAAGGAATCAGAATAAACTTCAGATATAATGTATCCATATGAAAATAATAATGTATCCATATTTGTTTATTATTTATAAAAAATGTATCATACTAACGTAAGATATTAATAATGGGAAACTTGGGGAGGTCTATAGCAACTCTCTGAAATAGCTTCTCAATTTTTCTGTAAGTGTAAAACTGTTCTAAAAGAGCCTGTTAAAAATGAGTGCAAGTTTTATGTTTAATTAAAGTTCTTTAACCAACAAAACTATTGAGTACAATGTATCTCAAAAGAATCACCTTCCATATATCCTTTCTTAGAAAAGAAATGCTCTACCAAACAAAGAGTGGCAAAGAAGAAATAGGAAAATGGATTTGAAGATGCAAGTGACAACAAAGCAAAGCCTAAGGGGACAGCATGAGAAAACCCGAAGGCAAGGTCTGAGTAGCAGATGTAGAGAGCAGCCAGTCCGGATCTGGCTTCCTATTGCCTTCTCCTTCCAAGTCTCATATGGTAGCTCCTCCTCATCAGCTGGATGTCTAAATTTGGTCTGGCCACCCACTAGCTCTTTCACCTCATGTTCTACCACTTCTGGTTTTGCTCACTTCTCTCTGGCCACAGAATCCCTCCCCCAAGGCCATTGCACTTGCTCTTCTTCCTCCCTGAAAACCATCCCACAGGGACAACCACCATCCTCCACCCCAACCTTCCCAGTTTTATTTTTCTTCATGTCCTTTATTACCCTCTGACTTATCAGGTATATTTACTTACTCATTTTTATACAGTCTGTCTTCCCCTCCTAGAGTGTGAACACTATGAAAAAGAGTTTCCTATTTTGCTTACTGCTGCATCCTCAGTGCTTGGAAAAAAATGACCGAATCGGAAGAGTAACTCAGTACTTCTTTAGTGTAGGAATGAACGAATTTTAATAATACAATTAATAGGCTTGAAGTAATACATATTTTAATATATGAAATTCTGTAACTAACAGAAAATGCATTTTATTTCATGTAATCTTAGAATTTTACTCCAAAATGAACATATATTTGGACACAGTAGAGACATTCTCAAAACTTACAAAAAAGTAACAAATAAATTATATTCTATAACCATACCCAACAAAATTAATTACAAAAAGATGACTAAAAATCTCTTATTTGTGTAATTTAACATTCTTTTAATTAAACAGTGGGATGAATAAAAAAAGTAACAAAAATTTAACTATATTTGGAATTAAATATCTCTGAAACACTAAATATCAAATTGGGTCCAATGGGACTAAAATTGTACAAATACTTATCTTCAAATTGTTATTTTTGTAAAGAAGAAATACTTATAAATAAGAAATAAGCATTCCACAAAAGAAATCAGAAAAAATGTAAGATAATAAAAGCAGAACATAAATATCAGTAAAAACAAAATAGAAAAAAAGAAAATATCAGCAAAACTTAAAATTCGATGCATTGAAAAGACTAATAAGTTAGATAGAATTCTAGTCCAAGAAAAACAAGAGAAAAGACACCTACACAAGCACAGATATGTACATACAAATGCACATACACAAAGACACACACCCCATTCTACTAGGAAATAAAAAAGGAAAAATATTCACTGATACACTAAAGATTTGAAAATACCTTAAAATAATACTATACATGACTTTCTTGCAATAAAATAGAAAATTGAGATAAAATTTTTCTGGAAAAATGTAATTTACCAAAACTCACTCAAGTAGAACTGCATAGTTGTCTAATTCTTGAAGATAATGAAGAGTAGAATAAAATCTACACATGCATAAATATACCTATAGTGGGTGGGTGGATTTGGGTCCAGGTGGTTTTAAAGCAAGTTTTTTTTAACTTCTAATATATAGATAACTTTAGTTCTTTTCAAATTATTCCCAGGAGGTGGGGGTGGGGGGGAGGAAAACAGAAAAAGAAACTTAATACTATTTTGATACCAATATTTGACAAGGACAACACAAGAAATGAATTGCTCAATCTAACTTGTTAACACACAGGCAAAATGTTCAAAGAAAATCTTAGCAACATATTGTAATCCTTATCCATGCAGGCCTTCCACATATAAAGCCTGCCCTATCTGGTCTTGCCCATGACTAAATGAATACATCTGCCCGCCTTTGAGGCTCACTATAAATTGACATCCTAGCTTGATCCTATAAACTATGCTCTTTAATTATAAAGATAATATTTTGGTCTCTGTCTTTACTCTTTTAGTTATGAAAGTATCCCAAACTTGGGCAGAGAAAGAAGGAAGACCACAATTCACTGAGGTGCTGATAGGGTGTTTAATAAATGTCAAGAACTCACCTAAAAGTTTATATTTGTTAATGCATTCAGTTTTCATAATGTCCCTGTGATGTGTGCATTATTTGTAGCTTTGTAAACTGAGACACATCGAAGGTTAAGTAACTTGCCTAAGATCATATGGCTAGTAAGTGTGGAGTCAGAATTTCAATTCTGATGAAATGAATTAACTGGGCTTTACAAATCAGTGGCAAAAGGAAGATGTGCTAACTAAATGGAGCTCTAATTGTGTGGAAAAATGCTTCTTACCTCATTTAATACCCCAGAATCAATCTCAGATGAATCAAGGAATACAAAATAAGAAATAAAACTCTAAATTTTTAAGAAGTAAGCATAAGAATATATCTTCATGGTAGGATAAAGAAGGTTTTCATACACTTGAATAAAAAAGAACTCATAAAAAGAAAGATTAATTGCAATCTTCTGCGTGACAAAGGAGATCAGAAACAAACTAAGATGACAAGTCACAGACGGATGAAGATATTTACATCACATACTAACCAATAAAGGATTAGCAACTAGAAAATTAAGTGAACATTTTCAAATTAATAAAAATAGAAATAAAGCAAATCCAATAAAGAATAATCCAAGGATACAAACAAACAATTCTCATTTGAGGAAATTGAGTTGGACAGTAAGCATAAATACATTAAATGTTCAACGTCATTCATGAATTCTCAAATACAAGCAAAAACAGTAAGAATCCCTCTCACATCCAACTGATTATCAAAATTACTGAGGATGAAAATGTGACAGAGACTCATATTATTAGCGGAATATAAAGTTTTAGAGCCACTTTGGTTAGCAATTTGCTTAAGATAGACATATCCCATAACCCAGAATTTCACTCTAAGTGGCTGCCTTGGAGACAGTAGCACACATGGTCAAAGAGACGTGTAGAAGAATGTTTTCTGCAGAACTGTTCATAATACCAAAAACAAATAGAAAAAAAAAACCAACAAAAAACCTAAGCCTAAATATTTTAGAGAAAGATTAGAAAAATGAAATGTGGTTGATTAATACAATACTGGACAGCAGTTAAAATGAATGGAATATATCTACGTGTGTCAACATGACTACTCTCAAACCTTAAGTTGAGCGAGAGATTAAGATTTTTTAAATGTACAGAACAAACCCATTTATGTAAAATATAAACACACACAGATGAAGGCCAATTTAACACGTTGATAATGAAACTTTACTTTCAGGAAGTTTTACTTGCATAAGCTTCTTTCCAGGGAGGATGTTCTATTCTGAATAGTAACTCAAGGTTAAATTTAATATCCTTAATTTCAAGATGTTGAAGGGTAGGCTGTAAAGAGAGAAATTACTGATGATTCACATGCTTCGTTGGTGCAATATTTACATTTATCTCTTTTAACAAGCTAAGTAGAAAGTGAGCTACGGGGTGATAGACATGCACTGCCTTCCCAAGGCAGGTCAGGCTCTCTCTGCCTCAGCAGCTTCTGCTAACCGCCAGTGATACTAGCGACCTCCGCTAGCAAGAGTTTCGTCCTCCTGAGTTTGTTTATGTTGAGTATAAAGCGGTATCAGCACTATAACAAATAAACCCATGCATGAAATAGTGAAGTTAATGTGCCCCAGCTATCAATGATTAAAAATAAATTCTGTTCATTCATGCTAGAGAGGAAATTATTATTTTTTTCTAATTGCACTATAGAAATTAATATTAAAGAAGTGACAGGAAGAAGAAATCAAAGACTATGTGGTCACAAGACCTGAAAATATAAAACTACTAGAAGAAAACATTGGGGAAACACTCCAAGACATTGGTCTGGGCAAAATTTTATGGAGAAGACCTGTAAAGCACATGCAACAAAAGCAAAAATAGACATATGGGTTTCCATCAAACTAAAAAATTTATGCACAGCAAAAGAAACAATCAACAGAACAAAGAGGAAACCAGCAAAATGGAAGAAAATACTTGCATACTATTGATCTGATATGATCAGTATACAGAATATGCAAGGAAGTTATACAACTCAACAGCAAAAAACAAAGCTTTTTTAAAAATGGGGAAATGAACTGAACAGACATTTCTCAAGAAAAGACATAAAATGGCCAACAGGATTATGAAAAAATGCTTTGTTTATCTTCTCAAAAAACAACCTTTTTGTTTTATATCAGTTTTTTGTTCTCTATTTCATCTAGTTCTGCTCTGATCTTAATTGTTTCTTTTCATTTACTAATTTGGGGATTGGATTGTCCTTGTTTTTCTAGTGCTTCAGTTGTAATATTAAGTTGTTCATTTGAAGCCTTTCTATTCATTTGGTGTAATCATTTACTGCAACAAACTTCCCTCTTACTATTGCTTTTTGCAGTATCCCATACGTCTGGGCATGGTGCATTATTATTTTCATTCGTTTCAAGAAATTTTTTTATTTTCTATTTAATTTTTTCTTTGACCAATAGGTCATTCAGGAGCATGTTGTTTAATTTCTGTGCTGGTGAGGATACATAGAAAGGGGAATCCTCCTACACTGTTCATGGGACTGTAAATTGGTGCAGCCATTATGAAAAATGGTATGGAGATTCCACAAATAACTACAGTAGAATTGCCACATAATCCAGCAATTCCATTGCTGGGTATATACCCAAAGAAATGGATATCATCATTTTAAAGGGATACCTGCACTCCCATGTTTGTTGCAGCTCTGTTTACAATAGCCAAGACATGGAACCAACTTAAATATTGGTTAATAGACACAGAGAATGATTATGTTTTGCAAGGACGAATATGCCAATTATCCTGATTTGATCGGCACATATTGTATACAAGTATCGATAGTCAACTGTGTACCCCACAAATATGTGTAACCAATTATTTTTCAATAAGAAAGAAAATAAAATGCTTAAAGGAAAACAAAATTTGAGGAAACCAGGTCTTTTTTAAATGCAGTTTTACTTTACTCTTCTGGTTAATAGTGGGAAATGCTAGGATTTAAACTCAGGTGGGTCTTATTCAGAGCCAGTCCAGTTTACTACAAGAATGTATTATCACCAATGGAAATATTTTCCTTTGATTTTTAATTTGATTTGAAATCAATAAATCAAAAGTTACCTTAGCACATATCAAGAACCTTCCATATCTAATAGTATGAGATATGTAACATATCTAAACAAGATTTAGCTTGACCACTTGCTCAAGGAAATACCAAATATGTCAGTTACATAATACCTCCCACAAAGTTTTATATCTGTAAAAATACATGAAATCCCTTTGATTGGTTGAGATTGTAAAAACATTTTATGGAAGCACCATATTTTCTAAGTCATTTATAAAAGTTTCCTGCAATTTTGTTGTTTGCCATCAACTGATCAAATCTACTTTGTAGAAACTCTCTGGCAACAGTTACCACTCAATAAGTATCAATCCATATTGGCAGGTGCATTTGTTTTAGGTTTTAATAATGGGAACAGAAATTTTATCAATTTTCTAAAATATTACCTTCCTTAAATGGTAAATATTCAAGAATATCATTGTTTCACACGTTAATTTTTGCTAGCAAGACTGTGGCTAGCCATTTTTATTAGGTAGGTTAGAACTGCACTGTGCAAAACATTAGTCACTAGACACGTGTGGCTATTGAGAACTTGCATGGCTGCTAATTCAAGTAAAGATGTGTTGTAAATATAAAATACACACCATATTTGATCAATTAAGAATGGGAAAGAATGCAAACTACCTCATTAATTATTTTATATTGATTACTTATTGAAAGGATAGTATTTTGAATATATTGGATTAACAAAAATACATTAATAAATTTATTTTACTTTTTCCCTTTTGTAAGTTTTTAAATGTAGCTACTAGATCTAAAATTATATTTAGGGTCTGTGCTATATTTCTATTAGACAGTGCTTGCTTTAGTATTGAAATTATTGAATCATCTGATATTATAATTCTGGAATAAGTAACAGTTTTTCTTACATTGTACTTCTTGCACTGTAGAGATATGCAAAAATTCTTATACCCAAAATTTGAATAAGCAGTTTTTAATTATTGATCAATCTATACAGGTAAATGAAAGCGCTATAATGAGGCATTTTGGTATTAGATGAAAAATTTGACACATTAAAAAAAGAGAGAAAAAAAATAGAGAAAATGTTTAACATCACTAATCATCATGGAAATGCAAATCAAAACCACAATGAGATATCATCTCACCCCAGTTAAAATGGCTATTATCAAAAAGACAAAAAATAACAAATGCTGGTGAAGATGTGGAGAAAAGGGAACCCTTATTCTCTGTTGGTGGGAATAAAATAGTACAGCCATTATGGAAAACAGTATAGTGGTTCCTTGAAAAACTAAAAAGAGAACTGCCATATGATCCAGCAATCTCACCGCTAGGTATTTATCCAGTGGAAAGGAAATTAGAATACTGAAGAGGTATCTGAACTCCCATGTTTATCACAGCACTATTTACAATAGCCAGGGCATGGAATCAATCTAGGTGTCTGACAGATGAATGAATAAAGACAATGTGGTATTTATACACAATGGAATACTAGTCAGCCATGAAAAAGAATAAAATCCTGTCATTTGGAGCAATGTGGATGAGCCCAGAAGACATTATGTTAAGTGAAATAAGTCAGGCACAGAAAGATAAATACTGCATGTTCTCATTCATATTTGGGAACTAAAAACTTAGTATAGTTTTAGGAGTAGAGGGTAGAATTGTGGTTACTAGATGTCGAGAAGTGGGTAGGGGAGGGGGAATAGGGAGAGGTCAAGTAATATACACAAAATTACAGCTAGATAGGAAAAATAAGTTCTAGTGGTGTACAAGAGTGTTAGACATCTATTATTAACAATAATTTATTGTATGTTCTCAAATGGCTGGAGAGAAGAGATCAAATGTTCTCATTATATACAGGTGGGTCAGGCAATTTGCTTAAAAATATTATATTTCTTCTGTGGATTTTGTGATGCTTGTTACATTTATCAGCTTTTACATTTTTAAATGTGTGTGATTCTTTTCACATACTAAATAAATATTCACTTTGCATCTAATTTTGTACACAGGGAACATATGCAACAACTTTAAGATACTGGTTACTGGTGGGGAGAAAATGATAGAAGGATTGAGGGATTTAGCTAAATTTGTGTCATTTTATTTTTCTATTTTTGAGGATAGATTCAATGCACATTTGGAAAAATGTTAAAATCTGTTTAATCTTGGTAGTGAGTACATAGGTGTCTGTGTTACTTTTGTACTTTTCTACATATTTGAAATGATATTAGTTTTACACAATTAGTTGTTTAAAAAATTCATGCTATTCATAGGAAACAATTTATTCATGTGAAAATTTCAAGCTACTGCTTATAATTAAGTGGTCACATATTTGACAACATAGTCTTATTTAGGGTCATATATCCTAAAGTAAAAATTAAAGAAACTTTTAACATGTATAAAATATTTATGATTTCAATGATTATAATTTTAGACATCTAATATTGATATAGGAGGTGCTCAGTTTCCCTGGGCTGGGGTTTCAGGACATGCCTCTGGGTTTCCAGCCACTCTCTGCGGTCTCAGGTCCCTTCCTCTGAGCTCTCCCCTGGAGGAAAGTTACTGTTGACAGTTAGATCTATTCTTGGCACCAACACTGGAAAAATGAGACCACTGGGGGCTGGGTATGCGAGTCCACTGGCTGGGCATGCTCAATAGAATATTCTTGAATATGCCTGGTGCATGTGATAGGGTCTGACCAATAGACATACTCCAGGAAGAGACCGACTGAGCATGTGCAAGACTAAATTTTACATAACTAGGAACCACACCCTTAACTGAATATTCATTAGACAGAGAAACTATAAAAGCCAAACTCCAGCAGAAGGCAGGGTTGTTGCTCACTTTCCTGGAGGCAGCTCAGACTTCTGTGGCTGTGCGTATGCTTTACTTTGTATCAGACTTACTTTCACCAAGCAGCTGCTCATTCTCTTGATCCAGCCTGCACTTTGTAGTAAACTTTAAGTATGTTTTTCTGGCTTTTGTGTGAGACTTGATGTCTGTACTGAACTTACTTTTGTGTTAAAGTTGGTGTGGGCCCTGCTCAGTCTCTGGAGCTATGCCATGTTCTCAGTGGAACCTGTATTTCTTATTGTGAGGAAAATAGAGTACTTTAGTTAGGCCCCCTTGCCTCTTGTCCAGTTGGGGGTGGTGCAGCACATTCTTTGTGAATGGGCTCAAGGGGTCTATGAGCTCCAGACCTAGCCCTAGCTCTACACTTATCTATTATGTTAAACTTGTTCTCACTTTCTACTGTGACTCTACCCTTGAATTCTTTCCTGTGGTGGAGTCAAGAACCTGGAAAAAGGACTGGGTGTGTTGAGGCCAACTATTGGCTCCCCCGGACCCTACCCCAGACATCAATATCAACCAAGCAACATGCTAACCTCTAAAAGCATTGCTTATTTTTATATTTCTTTTGCTTCTACATGTCCTGTACTTATATTATTGATGTTCTAGAAAAAAAAAAGTCTTCAGAATGTGACAGGCAGTATTTAGGATACAATGGGCTGCACATCACATTTATCTATAAATCAATTAATCAATATCTACTGAGCTCCTATTATGCTCTAATGCTAGTACTGGATACAAAGATCTAGATTTTATAGAGCTTACAGTCAATTGGAGAAGACAAACAACAAACAAACTACAGTATAAGTAAATATTGATTTACATTGTGATACATGTTCTGAAAGGAAGGAGGGACATGCTGCTGAAGTAAAGTAATCAAGGACTCAGGGAGACTACTTCAGAAATATCTTACAAGAAGACATTTTAACAGAGACTTAAAAGCTGATGAGGACCCAGTGGTCAGTAAAATCATCAGTAATAAAAATAATGTGTTGATATGATCCCAAAATTTTGAAACTGGAAGAATTTGGGTGTAAATGCCATTGGCAAAAACAAATATATCAATTATAGGAGTTATTGAGAAGAGTTAGGAGAAATTACCTATTTAATTATTAGCATACTGATTTTAGATGCTATTAGAAAATTAATCTTTTTGAAAACAACCACAGATTTGAGAGGGTACATACATTTTGGCTGATTATATTGTATGTAACTTGGGTAACAAAACTCGTACGTGAGTTGCAATAAATTAACTGGATCCATATGTGTAAAAAAAGGAAAATATTGGAAACATAATACTGATTGAAAGAGCAAGTTGTGAAATGTATATGATTTATACAACATGAAACCATTTAAATGGAGTATAAAAATACAAAACAATACTACATATTGCTATGAGTTCATATATATGAATAGCAAAATCATAAAAATATACATGAGATCATATACACACATATACATACACACACTATAGGCCATTAGTTACCTCTGAGTGTTGATAAAAGGAAAAGAGATTGGAGAGGAAATTAGATGTATCTGTAACATATTAGTTAAAAAATAAGATTTGAAGCAAATATATCCAAATGTCAACATTTGATCAATCTTGCAGTGGATACTCAAAGATCTGTTATATTATTTTTCATACTTTCATACTATGTTATTATCAGAGGAAATTAGATGTATCTGTAACATATTAGTTAAAAAATAAGATTTGAAGCAAATATATCCAAATGTCAACATTTGATCAACCTTGCAGTGGATACTCAAAGATCTGTTATATTATTTTTCATACTTTCATACTATGTTATTATTTCTACTTAAAATATTTCATAATTTTGAAAAGCAGTAAACAAAATGTAAAAAATAGTTGGTGAAGTAATTGCATGGCTCTATATTTTATATTTAATTTCCAATAGTCAGGCAAGGAGATAACAAACTCTGTGTCTAATGTTGGAGCATGATTGTATCCATCAGGATTCAGTTGCAGACAACAGAAAGAAACTTAGGTGTCATAACCAGAATGGTATTTAATGAAAGGAATTAGATGCTTACAAAATCACTAGAAGGCCAGGAAGCAAGGCATCTAGCAATGGGGCCCACAATAACACTACAAAACCAGTCTCCCAGAAGGGTTGCTATCTCTACTACATCAACGTAGATGAGGAAGTGAGAGCTCACCGTCAGGAACTAGTAGCTGCACAAATGCACAGCTTTAGTTTCTATCCCAAAATCAGGAAGTCAGTATTTAACTACCACACCCTGTCTTTCAATTCACGGACCTGATGAATGTTCACTGAAATTTCTGCTAAAGTAGTAGCAGAAAATCCCAGAGCCTTCCTGATCATTGTTTCTTTCAATCACAGCAGCAGTTGCAAAAGCATGACTCTGCTTCCTTCCATGCTCCAGTGTGGTAGGACAAACTACATCACATCAAAAACCCTCATTGCAAAAGGATCCTGGAAATGTAGATGTAAGCTCCCCAATCTCTATGACAGTGGCAAACAGAGAAGAAGGGAAGTGGAATGGCACCATAGTCTCCTCAACAAGACCTTACAAACATTTCTTTGTCTCATCAAAACACCAGGGAGATTTTGCCATTTTATGGTAGCATTGATCCAGAAGCCAGTAACAGGATAAATAAGGGGTCATGTCTGGAATATTTAGGAAGAAGCAAGTACTCCTTCCAAACTAAAATGTCAGCAATAAGACCAAGTGGCTCCAGAATAGAGAGCAGCAGCTGGTCAGTGTTGGTTAGTAGCCAGGCAAATACAGAGTATCTGGTAAATAAAGAAACAGATTTGTTTCCATGCTCATTAGGAAATTCCATTTGGAGGTCTAGCAGCTGCTCATGGTGATAAGAAACCTCAAAATTGTTTTCTTTTAAAATCTATAATAAGCTGAATTTATACAATCAACCTAAAAGATTTTTGCTTGTTTGGCATGGGCACTGAATTTTAATTGTCCAGACCTCTTATTTTCTGGCACATTTCCTTTGCCATTTCCTTTTCACTTTTATCTCCTTGTAACATTCCTGACTGCAAGAGAACATTATTCTATACTTGTCATTAAAGAATGTCAGCTAATACTTCAAGTTACCTCATGAAAAAGAGAAAATGAAGATCATCCTCTTCAAATTCCTTCATGGAAGAAGGAGGAGGATATATGCAAAATTCATTTCTGAGAGCACTAATAGGGTCAAGAAATTCTTCTCCTATGGTGAATATTAATAAGCAAATTATGTTTATATGACCTGGAGCTGATGCAGACTCATGAGTGAGTCCAGACCAAATTAGCTAAACCTTGAAGCCACATTAGCTAAATAAGTTTTTCTTTTTATATGTCACTAAGTTGTGTGTTGTGTGCATTTACATGGCGATAGATAACAGATACAGCAGCAGTATTACATCATGGTAAGTTTATGATGATATGAAAACATACAAGGTATCTAAGTTTCATTTATAATTCCTTAAACTAACTTTAGTATACCAAGAAATCAAATCTGAATTGATCTTACAATGTGCTTTGAACCAAAAACTGTAAGAAAAGGTGCAAGTTTTTCAGTAGTTGGAATGTTTCTTTCTTGTATTTCAAAACAATTCTGACATTGGACTCAGTCATGGTCACACTTTCTAAAGTTCTGATGTTTTGAGAAGAGCAGCTCTATTTGCTACTATTTTTTTTAACATGTGCTTTGAATTTCTATATCCTTATAGGCAATCATATATTTATCATCATATTTCCTAAAATGGAGGTAATAAATTTTCAGTGTGGGGAAACCCCAAGATGTCTTGCAACACTGAGCTTTGCAAAGACAGAATAAAATCTAGACAAACTGATTGTGTAGAGCTTACTCTCAGTCTTCTTGCATCTCACTTCTCTCTGTGTCATGCTTCTCATTTGCTCACTAAGGACTGCCAAGGAATTTGTAGTACCCCGACAAAGAAGATGCCCGTTCTCTGTATTTGTCCTCTTTTCTTGACCACCATGAAAACTTTTCAGTTTTGTGTCTTCATGGCTGTTCGTGGCTTTAAAGTTTGCCAAAGTATAGAAGTTTTCATAAGTAAGACTCCATGTCCTCAGAAACAATTTTTATATTAGCAAATTGCTTAATTTCAACAAAATAGAAGACATTTACCTAAAAGCATGAAATTTCAATAACATAATAGAATGAAGTCAAAGTGTGCTATGCACAGAATGACAAGCCTTTGAGTCGTGCTAATAATTCAAAGTGGGCAAGAAATTTGACTTTAAGTGTACTAGTTGCAAACAAAGAGAGAAATACCCTTTACAAGAGTAGCATGGTTCTTAAAATATATATGTGTGTGTGTGTGTGTGTGTGTGTGTGTGTGTGTGTGTGTACATGTTACCTAAGATAAGTGAACTTCCTGAAAGAACAAAGAGAGAAATACCCTTTACAAGAGTAGCATGGTTCTTAAAATATATATGTGTGTGTGTGTGTGTGTGTGTGTGTGTACATGTTACCTAAGATAAGTGAACTTCCTGAAAATGGTCTGAGACAAAAATCTCCCATGCACCTTTATTTGGGAAAGAGACCTCAACTATATTCCTATAATAAATAGAAATTACAGTAAGACTTTTTTTTCACATGAATGCCAAAGTAAAAGCAATAATATGAAGGGTGAAAGATGTCAAATTATGCAGCTTTCTGGCTGTCAGACTGAGCCAGAAACAAACGAGATTTCCTGGAGAGATGAATGAATTACTTATCCTGCAGGCAATCCTTTATAAATATAACTTCTCACAATGTAGCTTTTGTTACACATAGGTTCAGAAACATTTTGAGGTTGTATGCTCAGATGCTGAAGTGCTTCCCTCTGATGAGAAATTTCAGTGTCACTCAATTCACTAGAAAAGTAGCACTGTTTACTTCTTAATTGTTAAAGAGCTTGTGGCAGTAATGTCCCAGTACGTGGTATGTATCACACATTTCTAAATGCTTCTGGAGAGAGGAATAGCTGTTGCCATACATACATAGTACACGAAGTTAAGGAAAAATTTCGTGTATTCCATGTCAATGTTAATCAGGGTGAATAGGTATAGCCTTCAGGGCTTTTTAAAGAAGTACTTACTTCTTGATTTTCACAGTTTGTGAGGTTTGTGTTTAATTAAAGGTAAGACGTTCCTTTAGGGTACATTTTTCTTACTTTGATATTAGTTTTAGTTTTTCTTGCAGTAAAAATTTACTTAAGGGGGAAAAATCTTCAATATCTATGAAATATGGTAAACTAGCACTTGACTGAGTGAGTAAAGTTTAAAAAAAAAGGAGGTCTATATAAAATCATACTTGACAGCAAAGTATGCCTATTCTGGGGCCGGCCCGGTGGTGCACTGCTACAGTGCGCCACTTGGGAAGCGTGGCAGCGCTCCCGCCGAGGGTTCGGATCCCACATACAGACCGGCCACTCACTGGCTGAGCGAGGTGCGGGGGCAACACCGAGGGTTGCGATCCCGTTGCCGGTCCCGGTCCGGTACAGGCACAACACTGAGGGTTGCGATCCGTTGCCGGTCACAAAAAAAAAAAAAAAAGTATGCCTATTCCTATTGACTTTAGGTTGCTGATACCAAAAAATATTTGCTATCTTGAGTCAATACATATGGTGGGTAGGTGATTATACTGGAAAAAACTTATTTATTGAAGATGAATTATTTCATACTGACATATTTATAATAATTTTAATGCCTCTATACAATATATACATTAGCATGTAATATACCAATTTAATTATATATGTTCCCTATACTGTATTTTGTACAAATCAGATATTAGTTTTTTTTACATTTTTATAATGCTAATTCATGTCTAACACATACTAGCTCTTCTAAAACTCTCAAGTGGAGTTTATTCCAGGAATGAGAGATTGGTTTAACACGGAAAAAAATGAATCAATAAGATTCACTATATTCACAGGTTAAAAAACAAAATTTATATAATCACCTCAATAGATAAAGAAAGAGCATTTGAAAGAAAAACTAATATCCATTTCTAATAAAAATTCCCAGCATAGTAGTAATAGAAGAGAATTTCCTCAACCTGATAAAGGGCATTTTTTAAAAATTAGCTTATTCATTATTACAAATCATAATTATTCTTTATTCATCTAACCCAACCAGTCACTCCTCAATTCCCCTTCCTTCTTCCCCTCCGTCTCTAATATCCTTAAGTTTTTTTCTCTTTCTGAAAGTTCAATGTATTATTGTTGCCTGTCCTTCCTTCCCTCCTTCCTTCCTTCCTTCCCTCCTTCCTTCTTTCCTTCCTTTCTTCCTTCCTTCATTTCCTTCTTTCTTAGCACCCAGCTAAGAGTGAGGACATGTGGTATTTTTCATCATGTGTTTGGCATATTTCACTTAACATTATTTTTTCCAGACTCATCCATTTGCTGCAAATGGCAGAATTTCATTCTTTTTTATAGTTGAGTAGTATTCCATTGTGTGTGTATATATGTATATATATCACAGTTTCCTTATCCAGTCATCCGATGATGGCCATTTAGTTTGGTTCCATATTTTGGCTATTGTAAACAGAGCTGCGATGAACATGGTAGTGCGGGTATCCATTTGACATGATGATTTCCATTCCTTAGGATATATACCCACTAGTGGGATTGCTGGATCATATGGTAGTTCTATCTGTAGTTGTTTGAGAAACGTCCATACTGTTTTTCATAATGACTGTACTAATTTACAGTCCCACCAACACTGTTGAAGAGTTCCCCTTTTCCCACATCTTTGTCAGCATTTGTTATTCTTGGTCTTTTTAATAACAGCCAATCTAACTAGGTTGAGATAATATCTTAATGTGTTTTTTGACTTGCATTTACCTGATGATTAGTGATGTGGAGCATTTTTTCATGTACCTATTGGCCATTTGTATGTCTTTCTTTGAAAAATGTCTATTCATCTACTTTGCCCATTTTTAAATTGGATTATTTGTCTTATTACTGTATAGTTTGAGTTCCTTATTTATTCTGGATATTAATCCCTTGTTGAATGTATAGTTCACAAATATTTTCTCTCATTCCATAGGTTGTCTTTCTGCTCTGTTGATTGTTTCCTTTGCTGTGCAGAAACTTTTTAGTTTGATATAATCTCATTTGTTTATTTTTTCTTTTGTTGCTTGTGTTTTTGGGGTCTTATTCAGAAAGTTTTTGCCCAGACCTACTTCCTGAAGTGTTTTCCCTATGTTTTCTTATAGTAATTTTATGGTTTGGGGTCTTATACTTTAGCATGTAGTCAATTTTGAGTTGATTTTGTTATATGGTGAGAGGTACAGGTCCAGTTTCATTCTTCTGTATATGGAAGTCCAATTTTCCCAAAACCATTTATTGAAAGGGCAGTCTTTTCCCCAACGTATGTTCTTGTTGCCTTTAGATCAGTTGGCTGTTAAGTATGTGGGTTGATTTCTGGGTTCGCTCTTCTGTTCCATTGGTCCAAATATCTGTTTTTATGCCAGTACCATGCTGTTTTTGTTATAATAGCTTTGCAATACAGTTTGAAGTTGGGTAGTGCTATGCCTTTGGCCTTATTTTTTTATTTTTTATTTTTATTTTTGCTCGGGATTGCTTTGGCTATTCAGGGTCTTTTGTTGTTCTATATGAATGTTAGAATTGTTTTCTTCTATTTCTGTGAAGAATGTCATTGGTACCTTGGTGGAGATTGGATTGAATCTATAGATAGCTTTGAGTAGTACTGATATTTCACGATGTTAATTCTTCCAATCTAAGAGCATGGAATGTCTTTACATCTTTTTGTGTCCTCTTTAATTTCTTTCAATGGTGATTTGTAGTTCTTCTTGTAGACATCTTTCACATCCTTGTTTAAATTAATTCCTAGGCATTTTATTTTTTTGGTGATTACTGTAAAAGGACTAGCTTTCTTGATTTCTTTTTCTGCTAGTTTGTTGTTGGAGTATAAAAATGCTACTGATTTTTCTGTGTTGATTTTGTATTCTGCAACTTTACTGAAATAATTTATCAACTCTAAGAGTTTTTTGGTAGTCTTTAGGCTTTGGTCTATATAGGATCATGTCACCTGCAATCAGGAACAATCTGACTTAATTTTTTCCAATCTGGATGACCTTTATTTCTTTCTGTTGCCTAATTGCTCTGGCCAGTACTTCCAATATTATGTTAAATAGGAGTAGTGAGAGAAGGCATCCTTGTCTTGTTCTTGTTCTTAAAGGAAAAGCTTTCAACTTTTCTCCATTCAGGATGATATTGGCAGTGGGTTTGATGTGTATGGTTTTTATTGTGTTGAGATACTTTCCTTCTATACATAATTTGTCTATAGTCTTTACCATAAAGGGATGTTGAATTTTGTCAAATGCTTTTCAGCATCTATTGACACTGAAACTGTAATTATATGGCTTTTGCACTTGGTTTTGTTGATGTGGTGTATCACATTTATTGCCTTGCATATGTTGAACCATTCTTTTATCTCTGGGATGAATCTCAACTGATCATGGTATATAATTTTTTGAATGCGTTGCTGTATTCTGCTTGCTAATATTTTACTGAGGATTTTTGCATCTATATTCATCAAATATATAGGCGTATAGTTTTGTTTTTTAGTTGTATCTTTATCTGGCTTTGATATCAGGGTGATGTTTGCCTCATAGAATGAGTTTGGGAGAATAGCCTATGTTTTAGTTTTTTGGAATAGTTTGAAGAGAATTTGTATTAATTCCTTTTTAAAGGTTTGGTAGAATTTGGCAGTAATACCATCCAGTTCTGGGCTTTTCTTTGTTAGGAGATTGCTTATTACTGCTTCAATCTCATTGCATGTTATTGGTCTGTTCAGGTTTTCTATGTCTTCTTGGTTTAGTCTTGGTAGTTTGTATGTGTTCACAAATTTATCCATTTCCTCCAGGTTTTCAAAGTTGTTGGTGTATAGTTATTTATAATAATCTCTAATGATTCTTTGTATTTCTGTGTTATCAGTTGTAATGCCTCCATTTTAATTTGTAATTTTTGTTATTTGTGTATTCTCTCTTCTTTTTTTTTTTTTTTGGCCTAGATAATCACTTTTCTATTTCGTTTATCATTTCAAAAAACCAACTATTGTTTCATTGACCTTTTGTATCATTTGGGGGGTATCTATTTCATTAGTTCTGTTCTGATCTCAATTATTTCTTTCTGTCTATTAATTCTGGGATTGGGTTGTTCTTGTTTTTCTAGTTCTTTGACATGTACCATTAGGTAGTTTATTTGTAATCTTTCTATTCTTTAGACTTAAGTGCTTTTTGCAATAAACTTCCCTCTTAATACTGCTTTTGCAGGATCACACAGGTTTTGGTATGATGTGTCATTATTTCTATTAGTTTCGAGGAAGTTTTGATTTCCTGTTTAATTTCTTCTTGAACCCATTTGTCATTCAAGAGAATGTTGTTTAATTTCCATGTATTTGTGTAGTTTCCAGGGTTTCATTTGTTACTGATTTCTAGTTTTATTCTGTTGTTGTCTGAAAAAATATATGAAACAATTTCAATTTTTAAAAATTTGTTGAGACTTGATTTGTGAACTAACATGTTATCTATCCTGGAGAATGTTCCATGTGCTGATGAGAAGAATGTCTATTCTGTGGTTGTTGGATGAAATGTTCTGTAGATGTCTGCAAAGTCCAATTGGTCTAAAGTGTGTTTTAAATCTTATGTTTCTCTGTTGATTTCTTGCCTATTATGATATTTGAGTCTATCTATTTCTTTAGGTTTGGTAGTGTTTGCTTTATATATGTGGTTTCTCTAGTGTGGTAGGCATGTATATTTATGATTCCTTTGTCTTCTTACCACACATATCCCTTTATCATTATATAATGTCCTTCTTTGTTCTTTTTACAGTTTTTGGTTTAAAGTATATTTTATCTAATATAAGAATAGCTACTCCTGCTCATTTTTGGTTTCCATATGCTTGGTATATCTTTTCCCATTTTTCACTCTATGTCTGTGTGTGTCTTTATAGGTGAGGTGAGTCTCTTGGACACAGCATATAGTTGGGTCTGTCTTTTTAATTCAATCCATCAGTCTGTGTCTTTCACATGGGGAGTTTAATCCATTTACATTTAGGGTTGTTATTGACAGGTAGTGTTTTACTCCTGGCACTTTATTGATTTTTGTCTGTATGTTTTAAATGTTTTTTGTTCCTTTCTGTTTCATTGTTTGTCTTCCATATTTGTTGGTTTTTGAGGTGGTTAGATAAAGTTTCTTTTTCTTTATTTTTGTAGTGTTTTTTACTAGTGGGCTTTGTTCTTTCCTGTGTATTCATGGTAGTGATTATTGTTTTTGGAATACCAGATGCAATAATCCCTTCAGGATTTCTTGTAGGGATTGTGTGGTGATGAACCCCTGAAGTTTTTGTTTGTCAAGGAAATACGCTATTACTCCCTCATTTCTAAAGGATAGCTTTGTTAGATATAGTATTCTTGGCAGGTAATTTTTGTCTTTTAGTATTTTGAATATAGCATCATATTCTCTTCTGGCCATTAGGGTTTCTGATGAAAAGTCTGCTGTTAGTCTCATGGGGACTCCCTTATAGATGACTTGATGCTTTTCTCTTGCTGCTTTTAAGATTCTCTCTTTTGTTTTGAGCTTTGCCAATTTGACTATAATATGCCATGAAGAGGACCTTTTTGGATTGAATCTGTTTGAGGATCTTCGAGCCTCCTGGATCTGAAGGTCTGTGTCTCTGCCTATACTTGGGATGTTTTCTGATCTTATTTCCTTGAATATGTTTTTAATGCCTTTTCCTTTTTCCTCCCCTTCCAGAACACCTGTGAATTAGATGTTTGTGTGCTTCAGGTTGCCTGCTAACTCTCTTAGATCTTCTTCAAATTTTATAATTCTTTTTTCTTTTTTGGCTGCCTGAGTTATTTTGAAAAGACTGTCTTCAAGATCAGAAATTCTTTCTTCTGCTTGTACTAGCCTGCTATTTAAGCTCTCAGTTGCAGTTTTCATTTTGTTGAGTGAATCCTTCAGCTCCAAAAGCTCTGCTACATTCTTTTTTAGGGCATTCATCTCCTTGTATGTTTCCTCCTTTAGGTCCTGGATACTTTTTCTCATTTCGTTGTGTCATCTAACTGAGTCTTGTATCTCATGGAGTTTGCTTAAGATTGTTCCTGGAAATTCCTTTACAGTCATTTCAAAGACTCCCTGTCCTATATGATCTGGTATTTGAGAATTATTATATCTCTTTGGCGGTGTCATATTGTCTTATTTTTTTGTATTTCTAGTATCTCTACATTGGTGTCTAGTAATATGGTACAGCAGTTGCTTTCTCTAGCACTCAGGAGTGGGCTTTGAGGAGAGGGACTTCCTCTTGGAAATGCACTTTAAAATGACCACTGAATGGGGTGTTTTAGTATTGTTTTCAAGTAGATGCAATAGTTTAGTTTCTGTGTAGGTTCTTTGGCCAAATTCAGTGTTGATATTCCATGAGAGTGCCTCTGTGGCCTAGTCCCTGGGGACACTTAGTAATCCTTGGCTGAGGTTGGTTGACACTATGTTGGTTCATCAGGATTTGAGTTCTTGGGGGTACTGCCTCAGAGCACTGTCACTCCTTGACCTTGATGGTTGAACTGGTGTGTACTGGTACTCCTCAGTTCGAATGGATGACCCTAGGTGGGCTTTCTTTTTCTTTCCTACAGGCAGAAGTTCCTCCTAGGACTTTGCTTCCCCCAGTTGGGGGATGACTTGGTATTGATTGGGAAATTTCTTCCTTACTCTATTTGAGTATTCTGTACTCTTGGGGGATTCTGTGTGCATCTCTCCTCAGATGAAGCCTGTCCTATGGGCTTCCCAGGTACCTTCCATCCCCAGTTGTGCTACAATGTATGGCAGGGTAATTCTCCCTTGGTTTGGGCCAATGAGTTGCAGGTCTGTGCTCACTCACCTCTTATGCTGCATTCCACTAGTGACTCTCCTTCTGTCTGTTCTGATAAGTGGTCAGCAGGTAGTCTGTGAGGCAGCAGTGGCTGCTCATGTGGCAGTGAGCTACCCTTGTGATGGCAGCTGCTGTGGTGGTGGCTGTCATGGACCACTTGTTCAGCACTGGTGTCTGTGGCAGTAGTAGGGACTGGTGCTGATCGTGAGGCTGCCAGTTGCAGTGGTGCCCTTGACAGTAGGGCTGGCTATTGGGGGCGGGACCACTGTTCAGGGTCCAGCAAGACTACTGGTTGTGCTGTCACCCTCAGCAGTGGGGTTGGCTGTCAGAGATCTAGAACTAATCATTAAATTTAGCAAGATTGCTGGATACAAGGTGAATATGCAAAACTCAATTATATTTTCATATAATTTCCAAAATTAAAATTACTTGTATGTAATTACTACAAACACATATAGTATGTAATTAAGTATAACATAATATACATGTAAACAAATATGCCCAAGAAAATTTGGATAAAGAACACTTTATCCAAAGTCAAGGGGTTCTTCCCTTTTCTACTATCAGAATATAATTTAAAATCGTTACATTCAAACCTATGTTATTGATGTAGGAAATGAACAGTAGATATGTCAAACAGAATAGAGAATCTGTGAAAATATGACAAATGTCTGTAAATTGGGAAGAAATAAATTACAGCCATTCTGTGCCACAAAAATATATATTCTAGACATGTACTGTCCAATACAGTAATCAGTAGCAATATGTGTCTCTTGATCAATGAAAATTAAATAGTCATATATGTGGTGATTAAGAAAAAACAAATTGAGTTGTGTTTTGTAAATGCACATCAGATTTCAAACACCTATTTTTAAAAAAATGTAAAATGCCTCATTTATAATTTTTTATAATGAATAGATGTTGAAAATAATATTTTGGACATGTTGGGTAGATAAAATATATTATTAAAATTAATTTCACCAGTTTCTTTTAACCTTTCTAAAAATATGGTAGAAAGGAAAGTAAAAATTCCATGTGTGGCTCACATTAGTGGCTAGCATTATATTTCAGACATTGTTGTTCTAAAGAAGGTAAAATAATAAGTTTGCAGGAAAATCTAAGATCCTGACAATATAATCTAGAAACAGGGAATTTAAAAAAATAAGAAATGAAGAAACTATAAAAGAAAATAGACTACTTAGAAAAAAACTTTATATAAAAAAGTACTTATTGAATATTGAACAGAAATATTTTTTGTAAAAGAATTAAAGCAGAGAGAATAAGCAGGAAGTTAATATTAATTTTAAAGACAGGAAAAACAAATAAGCAAAGGATATGAAAAATTAATACAAAGATGAGAAATTTCCAATGGCCAACAAACATGATAGGATGTTCCAACCCACTAGTAGTGTCTTAAAAATTAAAGAAACAACCATTCTCTATTTTTAAACTATCAGCTCAAAAAAATTTGGGGGGTTAGTAATGCATATTGTTGGTAGCAATAAAGGTGGATATGAGGAGCAGGATGATAAACAATTTTATGTATCCTTGGTAGAAATATGAATTCTCAAAACGTTTTTGGTAAAGTACATAATAATTACACTGTCATAAAATTAATACAAGTACAGAAAATATTCATATAAATACATACATAAAAACATATTTAACACATCATTGCTGATAGCACCAAAATGCTAGAAACAAATAAACGTACATTAATAATAAAATGTTGAATCAATTATGGTATATCCACACCATAACATTATTAAATAGAATTAGATGCATACAGATTAAATTTCAGGAATTTCAACAGGGTAGAAGTATTGTCAAATGAGAAAGAAAAGGTAAGAAAAAGTGAGTATACTGTTGGTAGGATTGCAAATTATCACAATTATTAATAACAGTATGGAGGTTTCTCAAACAACTACAGATAGATCTATCATATGACCCAGCAATCTCACTGCTGTATATACAAAAAGAAATGGAAATCATCATGTTGAAGGGATATCTGCACTCCCGTGTTCATTGCAGCTCTGTTTACAATAGCCAAGATATGGAACCAAATTAAGTGTCCATCGATGGACAACTGGATAAAGAAAATGTGGTATATAAACACAATGGAATACTACTCAGCCATAAAAAAGAATGAAATTCTGCCATTTGCAGCAAAATGGATGAGTCTGAAGAAAATTATGTTAAGTGAAGTAAGCCAAAGAAACAGAAATACCTCATAACTGGCTGCTAAGAAGGAAGGGAGGGAGGAAAGGAAGGAAGAAGGAAGGAATGAAGGAAAGAAAGAAAAGACCACAACAATACTTTGAACTTTCAGAAGGAGAAAACAAACCTAAGGATACTAGAGATGAGGAGGAAGTAGCGAGGGGGTTTAGAAAGTAATAGGTCGGGCAAAGGGCATAAAGAAATATCACGATTTGTAAGAATAAATATGCTAAAAATAAATAAAATTTTTAAATAAAAAAAATAGCATAAAGCCAAAAAAGGAAAAAGTGAGTATAACATGATCACACTTTTTAAAAACACAGAATTGTTTAAAAATCCTCTCTCATACATGCATGTATATATTTATGTGTACATATATTGTTCCATAAATGGACTTGGCAAGAAAGTGACCCACATTTGGAAGGTTGGAGAGTCAGTTATTTATTATGCTGGAGGGCCCAGACAAGCTAATGCTCCAAAATCTGGACCCCGAAATCAGGTTTCACAGGGCTTTTTATAGGTGGACTCCTCTAGGTTTTAGGTTTCATTTTCTCAACACACATCTGAAAGAGGCAGCTGCAGGTTTTGGCTTCTCAGGACTCAGATAAGCAAGCATGGTTACAGAAACGAGGAACACAAGTGGTTGATTTACAGGTAGGCTGAATTCATGTGGCCTTGTAGATAAGCAAACTTGGTTACAGAAGCATTACAAAAGCAAGGCAAATTTTTAATTTTGAGTTTTCCCAATAATGTGTTTATGCATGATTATGTGAGAATGGAGAAAAACATGGAAGGATACATCTTGGGCTATTAATGTGGATTGCCTGATGTGGGAGAAAGTATAATATGATAAGGAAGTAGAGTACAGGGGTGAACCAGGAAAAAAATATGAAAAAGTCCCTGTGTACACACAAAGAAAAAAATTTTTGTTTGAGCACATTCAAAATGCATTTATACAAATCTGTATGTGTAGGTAAAATAAATTTCAAAAAGTGAATTGATACAATACAAACATGATGTTGACAATTAACAGTTTGATATTTTATTTATGATTCAATTTTGGATGTAGCTTATTGGTTTGATTGCCAGTGTAATGTTATATATAAATCCAGAAAAATCTCTGTTCAAGACCAGCTCTCCCAACTATAAGCTATGGGATGATAGTAAATTTACTACCTTCCTTAAGGCTAATTTCTTATTGATAAATGGGAATTAAACAACAACAAAAAAAACCAACAAATTCTGCCAAAGACCAGCTCCAGTCGAGTTGGGGGTCCTTGAAAGAGGGATGAGGAGACGGTGAAAATAAAAAACACAGGCAGAGACCTCTGTTCCTCTGAAGCATGTTCTCAGCCTGCGAGCTGTCAGCGCTGTTGCAGCCAGAGCAGCTAAAGCAGCTGCAGCAGCCTTCAGACTGGAAACAGCATTTTTATTTGTTACACAACACAGGGCGGGGGGGTTAATGTAGGCATTTTAACTACATAAACCTTTAAAATTATTAAGCCAATAGTTAGGGGCAGGGGGGTTAATGTGGGCATTTTAACTACATAAACCTTTAAAATTATTAAGCCAATAGTTAAACGGAAACTTTTCTTAAAATTACATCAGTTCTCATAAAATTAATAATCTACAAAGTTAAATAAAACTCAGTCGTTAGCCAATTCTTTCTGGTGATTATATCTGTTGTGTGGTCAATTATTCCGTGACTTGCTGTTCTTGACGTTTTTCACCATTGTGTTTCTTTTCCTCTTGCCCTCGTATCAACCTTAAACTTATTACTACCAGCAAGCATAAATTAATTAAACAAACCTTATATATATTTTTAACATTTAAATAATATTTAAAAAGTTCTAACAATTATATTTAAAACATAAATCTAACAATTAAACTTATAATCAACTAAAACTTTAATGATTCTCATATTTCTATAGGCATGAACCTATTGTTTTTTTTGGAAAAGGAATAAAAGATATTTGAACAGCTTTATCATGCATGTACTTAATATAGCAGCTGTG
>NW_007730376.1:64757-84670 GCF_000696425.1 Galeopterus variegatus
CCTGTAAATGACATTTGCCAACTTAAGTCATATTTAGGACGTCCCCTAGGAGGGTGCCAAATTTTTCCTTTTCCCATTTTATAATCCATATAACCATTTACCAGATGGTGGGAAGAGGATGTGGATTTCTATTGTTTATTAATTTCTTCGGTAAAGCAATTGCTCATGGCTATTCAAAAGGTGTTTTTAAAACATCCGTTGGTGTAATAAATTGACTCAAAAGGGACAATTTGGAACTGCTCAATCTTCCCGGATCTTTTGTGGGATAATCTAATTTTATGACAACAACTGTTTGTGTGTCATTTTTTGCACCTTTTGGAAACTCAGGAAACTGCCATGCTGACCAAAACATCAAAAGAGAAAGCGAAAGCAGCACCACTGTGCAAAGGCAGAGATCTTTACAGTGAAAGCAAGTGCTGGTAGCTGTGGCCCTGCCAGCAGCTCTCCCTCTGGGGCCTTGCCGGCTTGGAAAGGGCAGCCCAAGCTATTCCTTTCAAGACCTCGCCATGGCGTGGATCATGCCAAAATTCAACAGGATGTTGCAAGAATTAAATGAGTTAATATATTCAAAGTGCTTCATGCACAGTAAAGATTTAATACATGTAATGAGCAGTAGCAGCTGTCATAATCAACACCAGCATCATCATCATCATATCATCAGCACCCCCATCACAACTGTTAGTATTATCATCATTGTCTTAAACTGTATTATAGAAAGGCAGACAATCCCTTTGTTAGTGCTGTAGACTGGATGCCCATCCCCCCACACCCAACCTCATTGATGCTTAATCTCCACTGTTAACTGTTGAGGGTGGGAAATTCTATTATGGTAATTTAAAGGTGGGGCCTTGAAGAGGTGATAAGATTGTAGGAGCAGGCCATAGTGAATGGATTAAAAATAGTGGTCATGGGGGTGGTTCTGAGGGCTTTTAAAGGAGAGTGCAGGAGGAGGAGCTAGCTCTTTCTCTGCTTCACCATTTCTGCAATGTGATACCCTGCCATCACTGAAGTCACCACCAAAGAAAGCCTTCACCAGATATGTTCCCTGGAATTTGGACTTCCTAGCCTCCAAAACTGCAAGCAACAAATTTCATTTTCTTATAAATCACTCAGTTCATGTATTTTGTTATAAGCAACAGAAATGGACTAATAGAGTTAGGTATGTGGTAAGTGTATGACTGCATTCAGATCATCCATAGCTTATCTTTTAAAATATTTTATTTCACCTATAATTTTAACATTCATCCTCGTCATCTGTGATAAAGGAAATAGATATTAATTACCAGGCAACTAACCTAGAATCATATTATATTAAAAAACAAAATCTACCAAGGTAAAAATAGAATTAAATTGTAGGTCTAAGGGCTGGTATCTGAGGCTAGACTAGATTAAGGCTTGGACCCATGCTTTGTCCTAAGAATTCACTGTATTTGTGAAATTCCACCCAGACAATACTTTTAGTAGTCCTTTTGTATTTAAGGAGAAAAAAAATTAAGTTGTAGATTGTTAAAGATTAATGGGGAAAGCGTCTTAGCAGGTAATGTCACCTTGAAAATATTTTATTTAGACCCTCTGTGATTTGTTTTGTGTTCCCTAGAGAGTAAGATTGTATACATTATTCTCAGGAGTAAAAAAACTTATTTTTTAAACTATTCTTCTCTAAAAGTGTCTGTTCACTCATTAATTTATTTATTCAGACATCTCTTGAGTGCCAAATCAAACAAGCAATAGGGATAAGAAAGCAAGGAAGAAGTGATGTCAGCAACACGGTACAATAGGAAATCCTGGACCCTTCTTGCCCTGACAAACACTGACTCTGCAATGACTTGTGGACAAATTTTCATGGTGAGAAATCAGGGACTAAGTGAAAGCCCTCTGCACCCCAGGGTAATGTGAAAGCAGATTCAATGGAACACGCTTTCACCAGAGAACTTGCCCATGGTGCAGGCCCATATGATCATGAAAAGACCCCCTAACTCCCAGCTTCACCCAGGTGAGGAAAGGGGTTGGTTCACACATACAGTGCCCCAACTTTTTTTAGATGTTTTCCGAGAAAATTGGCTTCTTCCTTGCCAGCCATGGACGTCTAATGGGTTTGGAACAGTCCAGCCTCCTGGGAGAGAATGAAGGCGGTGGCTTGGGCTGATAAATGTCATTGATACTTTCCTCTGCTCAGTACAGCTTGAGCAGAAGAAAAATTTCAGCTCTCAGCTTTCCCCTGGGGAGAGAAGTCTTGATCCATGTGTCTACTGCTCCAAGTTATTTGAAGCTGCCCATAGAACTAGCATCTGTCTCACCAGTCATGGAGCTCTGATAGGCCCTGCATGGTCTAGCTGTCCAGTGTGTGACTGGTGTTAGATGTCATAGCTCTGCCTCCTGGCTCAGTACAAAGAGAGCAGACAAAAACCATAGCTCCCTCTTCTCTCTAGGGAGGGAAAGGGTTGGTAGAAGACCCCAGAATCTCTGACTGGGCTGATTGGCTGACTAGTGGGGGTTCTTCTCCTGTAGAAGGCCAATCCATGAAGAATGACAAAATGCTTTATATGATAAACATAGCTCCCTCTTCTCTCTAGGGAGGGAAAGGGTTGGTAGAAGACCCCAGAATCTCTGACTGGGCTGATTGGCTGACTAGTGTGGGTTCTTCTCCTGTAGAAGGCCAATCCATGAAGAATGACAAAATGCTTTATATGATAAACAGACATCAACAGAGACAGTCAATACAAGTGAAGAAACAGGCAAGATGTTCCAAACAAAGGAAACAGACAAATTTCCAGAAGCCTACCCAACTAAAATGGAATTACATAATTTACCTAATAGAGAACTAAAAATAACTCTCATAGAGCTGTGTACCAAGGTCAAGGGAAAAGCGTATAAATAAAGTGAAAATTTCAACAAAGAAACAGAAAATATAAAAAAGTGCCAAACAAAAATCTTGAAGCTAAAGAACATGATGACTGAACTGAAAATTCAACAACAGAATAAATCACACAGAAGAAAGAATCAGCAAACTCAAAGACAGGTCACTGGAAATAATTCAGTCAGAAGAACAAAAAGAAAAAAATGCAAAAGAGTGAATAAAACTTAAGGTAATTATGGAACAATATCAGGCAGACCAATATATGCATTATGGAAGTCTCAGATGGAGAAAGGATCAGAAGGCTTATTCAGAGAAATTATGGCTGAAAACTTCTCAAATCTAGGGACGGAAATGGGCATATGAATCCAAGAAACCCAAAGAATACCAAATAAGATGAAATCCACACCAAAACACATTATAATTGAATTGTCAAAAGACAAAGACAAAATTCTGAAAGTATCAGAGAAAAGCCATTTATCACATAAATCAGATACCCAATGAGAGTATTGCTAGATTTTTCAGCAGAAACCTTGCGGGCCAAAAGGGAGAGCATGATGGTATATTAAAACTACTGAGGAAAAATCAAAACAAAGCAAAACAAACCAAAAACTCACCTGACCAACCAAGAGTACTATCCTCAGCAAAACTCTCCTTCAAAAATGAAAAAGAGATAAGAAATTTCCCAGATGTATTAGTCCATTTTGTGTTGCTTATAACAAAGTATATGAAACTGGGTATGTTAGAAAGAAAATAAAATGTATTGCTTATAGTTTCTGAGGCTGGGAAGTCCAAAGTCCAGGGAATAAAGCTGGTAAAGCCTTTGGTGGTGGCAACAGTGATGGCAGAGTATCACATTGCAAAATGGTGTAGCAGAGAGAGAGAAAGACAGACTCTCCTCTTCTTTTATAGCCCTCAGAACCATGCCCTGACCACCATTTTTAATCCATTCACTAGGGCATGGTCCTATAATCTAATCACCTCTTTAAGGCTCCACCTTTCAGTTACCATAATAGGATTTCCCACCTTCTTAAAAGTCACAATGAGGGCTAAGTTTCTAATACATAAAACTTGAGGGACATAATTCAACTTCAGGAAATTTTAGGGGGACATAATCCAATCCACTACTTTCAAAAGGTGAGGGAGTACATCACCACTAGACTTGCCTTACAAAAAAATGCTAGAGAGGGCCGGCCCGTGGCTCACTCGGGAGAGTGCGGTGCTGATAACACCAAGGCCCCGGGTTCGGATCCCACATAGGGATGGCCGGTTCGCTCACTGGCTGAGCGTGGTGCTGACAACACCAAGTCAAGGGTTAAGATCCCCTTACCGGTCATCTTTTAAAAAAAAAAAAAAATGCTAGAGAAAGTTCTTCAAGTTGAAATGAAAGGTTGCTAAACAGCAACATGATAATATAAGAAAGTGTGAAACTTAATGGTAAAGGTAAATATGTAGACAAATACAGCATGCTACATTATTATAATGATGGTGGGTATTTTTAATTCTAATTTTAGAGTTAAAGAACAAAAATATTAAAAATAACTATAACTAAAAATATTAAGTGATACACAATATGAATAGATATAAACTGTGACAACAATAATGAGGTGTGTTGGGGGTAGTTAACATGTAGCATTTTTGTATGTGATTGAACTTAAATTGTATTAGCTTAAAATAGAGTTATAACTACAAGATATTTTGTGTAAGTCTTAAGGCAACTACACACACACACACAAATTATAGAAGTTACACAAAAAGAAAAAGAGAAAAGAATCAAAGGATATTAATACAAAAAAATCAACAAAACATAAGGAAAGACATCAAAAGATGAAAAGACAGGCAAAGGAAGTACAAGAATCAAAGAACATCAATACAAAAAAAAATCAACAAAACGTGGAGAAAGACATCTAAAAAGGAAAAGACATCCAAAGAGGAAAAGACAGACAAAGAACTACAAGACTAACATAAAACAAACAAAATGATAATAGCAAATTCTTCCCTGTCAATAATTCCTTTAAATGTAAGTAAATTAAATTCTGTAATCAAAAGACATAGAGTGGCTGAATGAACAAAAAGACAAGATCCAACTATTTGCTATCTATAAGAAACTTTTGCCTGATTTAAGGACCTGTACAGGCTGAAAGTGAAAAAATGGAAGAAAATATTTTATGCAATGGTAACCAAAAGAGAGTAGGGGTGACTATAATTATATCAGACAAAATAGACTTTAAGTCAAAAACTGTCAGAAGAGACAAACAAGGTTATTATATAATGATAAAGGGGTCAATCCACAAAGAAGATATTGTAATTGTAAGTGTATAATTGAAGTATAAGGACATAGAATTGAAAGATAATGCAAATCTTTCCATGAACTTTTTGAAGTACCCTTGTGTATCTACCCAACATCAGAGCACTCAAATATATAAAACAAACATTGATAAAACTGAAGAGAGAACTAGAATACAATAATAGTATGGGACTTCAATATTCCACTTTCAATAACTGATAGAAGATCTAGATAAAAGATCAGTAAGGATACAGAAGACTTAAATAACACTATAGACCAAATAAACCTAATTGATAAATACAAAACATTCCACCCAACAGCACCAGAATACACATTCTTAAGCACACAGAGGTCTTTCTCCATGATAGACCACATGTAAGGTCACAAAACAAGTTTTAACAAATTTAAGATTTAAATCATACGAAATATCTTCTCTGATCACAGTGGAATGACACTAGAAATCAAAAGGAAAGCTGAAAAGTTTACAAATATGTGGAAATTAAACAACACACTCGTGATCAATTTTTGTGTCAAAGAAGAAAACAAAAAGGACATTAGAAAATACCTTGAGACAAACAGAAACAAAACACAACATACCAAACTTATAAGATACAGTAAAACCAGTGCTAAGAGGAAAGTTCATAGTGATAAATGCCTTCATCAAAAATAAAAAGGATCCTGAATAAACAACCTCACATTACACCTGTAACTAGCAAAAAGAACAAACTAAGCCCAAAGTTAGCAGAAGGAAGTAATAAAGGGTTAGGGCAGAAACAAATGAAATAGAAAATAGAAAAACAGTAGATAAAAAACATAAAATCTAAGAGTTAGTTTTTTAAAAAGATAAACAAAATTGCCAAACCTTTATCTAGACTAAGAAAAAAAGAAAGAAGACTCAAGTAAATTAAAGTAGAAATAAGAGTCACTGCAACTGATGCCACAGAAACTTAGATCATAAGAGGGTATTGTGACCAATTATATGCCAACAAACTGGATAACCTAGAAGAAGTAGATAATTTCCTGGGAACATACAACCTACAAATACTAAATCATGAAGAAGTAGAAAGTCTGAATAAACCTATAACTTGCATAGGCATTAAATCAGTAATCAAAAACTTCCCAACAAAAACAATGACAAAAAATCAGATGGCATTATTGGTAAATTGTACTAAATAGTTAAAGGATTAAGGTCAATTCTCCTCAAATTCTTTCAAAAAATTTAAGAGGAAGTAATACTTCCAAACTCATTTTATGAGGCCAGCATTTTCCTGATATCAAAGCCACACAAAGACACCAGAACAAAAGAAAACTACAGGCAAATATCCCAGATGAGTATAGATGCAAAATCCTCAACAAAATATTGGAAAACTAAATCCAAAAGCATGTTAAAAGGATCATATACCATGACCAAGTGGGATTTATCCCTGGGATGCAAGGATGTTTCAACATAAAAAAAAAATTAATTACTATGATGTACATTAATAGAACAAAGGATAAGATTTACATAATTATCTCAATAGACAAATAAAAAGCATGTGACAAAATTCAGTATCCTTTCATGATAAAAACTCTCAACAAACCATGAACAGAAGGAAATTACCTCAACATAACAAAGACCCTATATAAAATGCCCACAGCTAAACATCATACTCAATAGAATGAGTTTTGGAAAAACTGAAGTTTTCCTTCAAGATCTGAAAGAAGGCAAGGGTGTTCATTTTTCTAATTTCTGTTCAATGTAGTACTGAAAATACTAGTCAGAGCAATTAGTCAAGCAATAGAAAGACATCCAAATTGGAATGAAGAAGTAAAATTGTCTTTGTCTGTTTATGTTATAATTTTACATATAGAAAATCCTAAAGACTGCATTAAAAAATCTGTTGGAATTAATAAATGAATTCAGTAAAGTTTCAGGATACAAGATCAACTCAAAAATCAGTTGCATTTCTATACACTAAATTGAGCTATCTAAAAAGGAAATTAGGAAAACAGTTTCATTTACAATACTACCAAAGAGAATGAAATACCTAGGAAGGTATTTATTAAGGAAGTGAAAGACTTGTATACTGAAAACTACAAAAGATGTGATGAAAGAAATTAGATAAGACACACAAAAGTAGAAAGACATCCCACTTTCATGGATTGGAGGACTTTGTATTGTTAAAATGTCCATATTAGCAATCCCTAGCAAAAATTGAATGGCATTTTTCATAGTAATAGAGAAAATTCTAAAAGTCATGTTTGTATTGTTAAAATGTTCATATTAGCTGAAGCAATCTATAGGTTCAATGCAATCCCTAGCAAAAATTGAATGGCATTTTTCATAGTAATAGAGAAAATTCTAAAAGTCATATGGAACTACAAAACTCCAGAAATAGCCAAATCAATCTTAAAAAACAAGATCAAAGCTGGAGGCATTAAACTTCTGATTTCAAAACAAGTTAGACAGCTACAATAATTAAGACAGTATAGTACTGGCATCAAGACAGACATACAGACCAAGGGAAGAGCATAGAGAGTCCATAAATAAAACCAAGCATATACAGTCAACTGATTTGACAAGGGTACCAAGAATAAACAATGGATAAAGGATAGTTTCTTCAACAAATGGTGTTTGGAAACTGGATATACACATGCAAAAAAATGAAAGTAGACCCTTATATTACACTGTATACAAAAATCAACTGAAAATGGAATAAAGATTTAAATGAAAGACTAGAAATTGTAAAACTCCTATAAGAAAACATAGGTGAAAACCTTCATACTATTAGTCTTCGGAATGATTGCATGCATATGACACCAAAACCACAGGCAGCAAATACAAAAAATAAACAGGTGGGATTACCTCAAACTAAACAGCTTTGCACAGCAAAGGAAAAAATTAACAGACTGAAAAGACAAGCTATAGAATGGGGAAAAAAATATTTACATACTATATATCTGATAAGGTGCTAATCTTCAAAATATATAAGGAACTCCTACAATTAAATAGTAAAAAAAAAAAAAATCAACAAACAAAAAAAACCCCCCAGCTAATAACCCATTTAAAAAATGGGCTAAAGACTTGAATAGATATTTCCCCAGAGGAGACATTTGTAAATGGCCAACAGGTGCTCAACATCATTAATTATCAGGGAAATGCAAATAAAAACCACAATGATATATCACCTCATCCCTGCCAGGTTAGCTGTTATCAAAAAACCAAAACACAGCAGGTGCTGGTGAGGATGTGGAAATGCAAAGTAGTGTAACCACTATGGAAAACAGTGTGGTGGCTTCTCAAAAATTTGAAAACAGAACTAGTTTATGATCTAGAAATCCCACTTCTGGGTATTTTTCCAAAAGAATTGAAATCAGGAACTTGAAGAGATGTTAGCATCTATATATTTATTGTAGCACTATTAAAATAGCCAAGATAGGGAAATAATCTAAATGTAGACGTGAATGGATAAAGCAAATGTGGTATATAAACTCAATAGAATACTATTCAGCCTTAAATAAGAAAAAAACACTGCAACATGTGACAACATGAATGAACCCTGAAGACATTGTACTACATGGAATAAGCCAGTCAGAGAAAGAAAATATTGTATGATTCTATTTACATTCGGGATCTAAAATAGTCAAACTCATAGAATCGAAGAGTAAAATGATGGTTTCCAGAAGCTGGGAAGTGAGGGACATGGGGATTACTAATCAGCCAGCACAAATTTCAGTCAAGCAAGCTGAATAAGCTCTAAAGATCTGCTGTACAACGTTGTACCTGTAGTCAATAATAATGCACTGTACACAAAATTCTGTTAAGAGGATAGATCTCATGTTTATTGTTCTTATTACAACAAGATAAAATAAACAGAAGAAAATAGAATAGAATTATATTAAATTTAATTTTAAAAAAAGAAAGTAAGGTAGACCCTGCCCTTAAGTAACTCACACTATAGGGACGTGCAAGGGCAGAGAACTGTACAACTAGCCCTAATATAAAAAGATGATTACCATAACAAAGGTACGCTTGAAGTGCTATTAACAGAAAGGAAAAGAACAATGTATTATGAAGAGTGGTTGAGAGAAGTCAAAGAATTTTTAGGATTCATTGTAAAGTTTCTTCTAATACAATGGATAGATTGAGTACCTATAATTAAATGGATGTTTTTCTATAATGCGTAGCTATTAAAAGCATGAATCTGTTTTTATCAATTAGATTTTTGTTTCCCAGCAGATGAAATATAATGACATCATAGAGAGAAGTGACCTTTAAAAGAGCTTTAGCTCTATATTACAGTCGATTTTAAAACAAAACAAAACTGTTCTCAGAAAGTATGGGATATGTGCAATTTGGGGATACATATTTTGTGGGAGAAACAGGGCTGTAACCCATTCCTCCTGCTTCAACTTCCAAGACAGGATTTGGTCTATAGCATGGCCGTTATTTTTATTTTCATATCTTTATTTTGTTCAGTGCTTAGTAAAATGCTAAATTTCAGAGGATGCTTGTAAGAGATGCTTGAAAAAATGAATAGCCTTCTTTTGGCCACTAGAACAGAATTTGGAGCAGAACCACAGCACGTTATTAAAAATGTGTGATTGTTCTGAAACAGTTAATATGGCTCTGAAAATCATATGTTATGCCTTCAGAGTAATTTATGCACTGCCAAATATTGTGTAAATCCCATTTCACAAACCATGCTTGAGGAATACTGAAATTGGTGCTATTCACACAGACAATATTAGCAAGTGTATTTTTCCTATGCTAAATATGTTTTGTCATTTTTATTATCTACTAGTGTACTTATGCTGATTATTGACATGAAAGATTTATTTAAACATCTCCCTGTGGCTTTCAAATCTACCAAGGCCACAGAAAAAATTTTATCTTGCTTTTCATTAATTTATTCCCTATCTTGCTATTATATTGGCAGTTCTAATATTGTAGATTTTAGTAATCATCCCAAGATGTCAGTTAGGCTTAGCTTTAAAAAGAGAAGAGAAGGAATTGGCAGAGTTAATGCACCCGCCTAACGTTTCTTTTGTTTATAAATGTCTATGTCATAAAGAAAAAGCTTTTAAATTTATTAAATGTGCCTGGTGGAAGCTATTATCATAAGAACTGTATCCTTAAGCTGTATTCTAACAGGTCTTTTTGTTTAATCTACTCAATTGATTTTTCAGCTGTAGTAAATAATGTAATCCTACATTCAAAGATTCACAAGCAAATTGTTAATATTCATGAAAGATGCATTACTTTAATTGTTCTTTAGTCAAATGGCTGCACATTTAACATAAGCTTGAGACGCCGTCACCTTTTTATAGCTTCAGATTAAAAAAGAGCTGTTTTCTCTATTGCTATGTTGAAATTATTGCTAGGCCTAATAGTCAATTTTTTACACTTCATAAATAAGAAATTTTACTTAGTATTAAAGAAACTGCTTTTTATATGATATCATTGGAAAGTCACCAAGAAATTGTATTTATTGATTCTGAAAATCATAACTCATAATTCTCAAAACTTAAAGAATATTTACATAAATAATAAATGCATTATTAATTGTGTGTAAAATACTCTACAAATACTCTACATGATTTTAGGAAACTAATTTTTCACATTGACTTGATAGTATTGCTGGAATTCTAGAGGGATTTTAAGGCTATTATTCTGAATTAAATTTGTTTCTGAGAACTGTAAATCTTTAAGTATATCATTCTATCTGTATAACTAGTTCTTTCTGCTTGTGTAATAATTGTACCCTTACAGATGTTTATATTTCATATTTCTCATAAAACACTATTTCAATTATTTTAGTACAACTTTCTTTCATGAAGTATTCAAAGGGCTTTGTAAATATTTTATTACATATTCTTATATCAAATTGGCATAAACTCTGTTAGAAAATTTTGGTTGAAACGACATGAGCCTCACACAACTATATCTAGTTTAAGTAAAAATGAAATTTGGAGGCTTGCAATATTGAAAATTCCAGGGTGGATTTGACTTAAGATATATCAGTATTCAAGGATTCAAAATATATCATCAGGTCTCTGTCTTCATCCCTGGGTGGTCTTCGGTCTCAGGAATGTTTTTCCTTCTTGTTGGCAAATATGATCCCTTTAAGCACTAGAGTTACTAATATTTCCAGAGAAGAGTCCTATTTTTCTCATAGGTCCAGGAAAAAAGTCCCAGGAATGACTTTCATTGGTTCAACTGGGGTCACAGACCCATTCTTGAATCAGTAAGAGTGGCTAAGGTATAAACTGCTCGAATGGACTGGGATTGAGCCACATACCATGCACTGAAGCCAGAAGTCAGCCCTACTGAAGCCACACTAACTGAGGATGGTGGCAGATATGACTTCTCAAAATAAAGTAGTATAGAGCATACAAACTCACTAACTCACAGAGCCTTATGTAGCTACAAATAACACCTATAGCTTTATCTGTACTTCTGGTTTTGGAAATATAAAAGAGATGATGTGCTATCCCCAAGATATTCAGTAAACCTGTTGATATACCTAACAAGAAACATAACATTAAATTAACATTATTGGAAATCTGAGATTCTTACCAGATTCCCTGAATCCTGCCAAAGTATCTGATTTTCAGTGCTAACAATTCAGAGCTAACAGAGATAAGATGGGTATAGAAGAAAACCATAGTCACAGTAACTTTGTAGTCCATAGAATTGTTTGCTGAATTCTTCAGGTCATGGAAATCCTCTCTATAACTGAAGACTTGAGTTAGGAAATAAAGACACATACACTAGAAGATGAAATGAGCATGGATATTGAAGTTTGCAATAACAATTGTTCATTTTTCAGTCAACTGAAAGTCATTCTGTCACTCAATATTATAATGAACTCAATATATCCCATTTTTCTCTCAAGGGAATACCTAGAACAACTAACAGAATTTCAGGCAACCATATCAGTTGGCCAAAGAACACACTCTATTTGCAGGAAGTCAAACAAGGAAAAGATGCATATTTACTCAATAATTACATATTGAGTGACTACTATGGGTCCAGTACTAGGAACAAACCAGTCAATAAAACAAACAAAACTCCCTGCCCTTATACAACTTATGTTCTAAAGGACCAAGATATACTGACTCTATTGTTAACATTCCCCCTCATTTTCTAGGCAGGAATTTGTTCTGCCTTTTCTCTACCGTTACATACTGGGCATCTTTCTTGGCTGGTTAAGTTTATTAGTTAGCATTGATTGAAGTGCTGTTTGAGGTATGATCATGGCATGATGCAGACTGGTTTGAGGAAGCTGTATTGTATGACATTGCTATAATATCTCACCCCACCCCCACCCTATTTTTCAGGTTTAGTGTTTTTGGTAAATAACAACTTTGCAAAGATCATTGTTAGTTGGACTAGTGTTTATTTTTTCCCATTGGTGATGGAGGGGTAATTTTTGTGGCTATATGTGAGACATTTAAAATTTATTAATGGGTGACATTTTGATAATCTATGTACAGGAAGAAAACAAGAGAGAATGTGTGTTGGGAGTTGGTCAAGAGTGGATGTGAGAGGATACTACGGAACCAAGTGGAGGATGGTAGTAGACATCTGCAGGGCCCTTTCTGTTGGGAAAGTGCCTTTCCCTAGCCCATCAATGTGGTTCCTACAAGGCTGCCAGGTTTTTATGTGACCCTCAATTCTGGCCACAGCTTATTGGTTCAGAAACTGATGCATGATCCAAACTAGGCAAATGGGTTCTTTTCCTGGACTTTTAAATTTTTTGACTATAATAATCAATTTTTCTTCTATGGCTGCATATATAAAGCTTAGGAGCGCATGATCCAAACTAGGCAAATGGGTTCTTTTCCTGGACTTATAAATTTTTTGACTATAATAATCAATTTTTCTTCTATGGCTGCATATATAAAGCTTAGGAGCTGTTGGTTCCCTGTTTTCCGCTGCAAAGTGAGAAGCAGCCTGAGAATAAAGGCACAACAAAGGGAAACAGTGATAAGAGGAAGCAAGTTCTAATGGCATCTTTGCCCATCTTACAAGTTCTTCTTATAAATTATTCTTATTGCTGAAGATCGTTCATGTTGGTTTTCTGTCACTGACAAAGTGAATTAACCAATGCACAATTAGAAGTCATTAAATGTCATTAAATGTCCTCAGACTTTATCCATGTAGTTTTTTAGTTTCTGTTCTGTCAGTTTTACCTCTTGCTCTCTTAATTCCTTCGTTCTTAGTTGGGAAGCCAATAAGCAAATCTGTTAAAATTGCATCTGAACTGGGCCGGCCCCATGGCGCACTCGGGAGAGTGCGGTGCTGGGAGCGCAGCGATGCTCCAGTTCCTTCGTTCTTAGTTGGGAAGCCAATAAGCAAATCTGTTAAAATTGCCTCTAAACTGGGCCGGCCCCATGGCGCACTCGGGAGAGTGCGGTGCTGGGAGCGCAGCGATGCTCCAACCGTGGGTTCGGATCCTATATAGGGATGGCCGGTGTGCTCACTGGCTGAGCGCGGTGCGGACGACACCAAGCCAAGGGTTGCGATTCCCTTACCAGTCATGAAAAAAGACAAAAAAAAAAAAAAAAAAAATTGCATCTAAACTAAGCTTAAATGCACTTTGTGATGGTGTGCACAGTTCTCTTTCAATTAGAATGCTTGGGAATTAATGAGTGGATCTTGTGACAGCTATTTTGACAGTTTGGGTCCCTTTTGCTTTCTTCTACAAGCTGGAATTTATCAGCATCATGCTCTAACCAACTGACCTAATCGGCCAGCCTTTAACAGCCAGACTTTATTATGTGAGATTTGTTAGGGTGATCAACTGTCCAGGTTTGCCTGGGACCCAGAGGGTTCCCAGGACACAGGACTTTCAATGCTAAAACCAAAAATGTCCAAGTCAAACCAAGACAAGGTGGTAACACTAGTGCTGGAATTGGCTTCTTGAAAATGTGAGGCATCATTGTACAGTCTAGTTAAATGCTTAAGCTCTGGAGCCAGCTCCTCTGGGTGAAAATTCTGGCTCTGCTCCTTAATAAACCATCTTGGTCAAATTGTCTGTTTGAATGTCAGTTTTCTCCATCTGTAAAATAGGAATAATAATGATGTCTACCTTTTAGGTATGTATGAACGTTAAGTTAGTTAATATATGCAATCCTGAATATAATGCCTTACAGTAAATACTTGTTAGTTGCTATTGTTATTATATTGATTACTATCGAGTTCTTTGTTGCTATAACCAAATAGATGACAAACAACTCAAAGTGAACTTCAGTACTATACTGCTCACAAGGCTTGAGCAGAGAATATGTCCTAAAATACTCTAAACTTTTACTATCATCCAGATCTTAATGCTCCCATTAGTTTTGCACAGTGTCAAAATAGTGGGTTTTTTTTTCTGTTTTAAGTTTCTTTTTCCCCAGTCTTCACTCTATCATTAAAGATTATTCTGTATTTAAATTATAAAATCAAACACTGCATTTTCCCTGTTAAGATCCCCAGTCTTTCTTTTCCCTATGTCTACCATAAAAAAAGGAGAAAAAAGAATAAGAAGAGGAGAAGGTGAAAAGAAATAATCACATTATAATATAATGTCATAATGGTTATATCTTAGTCAGAAAAAAATTTGGTGTTTTCACTGAATCTACATCCAACTGAATTTGCACTGAATCTATATCCAATGGCTTTTGAAAATTTATTCTTCTCTTAAGTGAATTCTTTTAGAAGACCATTTCAGAGAGCATAGCAGTCTTTAAAAATTAAAAATAACATGACAGGTTATCTTTTAAGTACAGTTAAAATCGATTTTATAAAAACTAATAATAATAAAAACAATAACAGTGGCTCTTATCTTTTGTTAGGGGACTCATGAGGGCCGAGTATGCTTGACTAAATACTTTTCATATATTGGAACTCATTTTTGCCTTTATAACACTTTTTGAGGTATATTCTTAACTCCCTTACACAAAAGATAGAACAGTGGGTTGAATCTCAGGTCAGAGAGAATAAGCAATTTCTCAAGTAATATAGCTAATATTTGAATATGTGTTTTATTTTATTTTGCTCAGGCCAAATTTATAATTTTCATATTCTAGTAAGTAATTTGTGATGGTGTGGACAGGTCTCTTTTAATTAGAATGCCTGGGCATTAGTGAGTGGATTTTGTGACACCTATTTTGACAGTTTGGGTCCATTTTGTTTTTTTCTACAAGCCAGACTTCATTATGTGAGATTTGTTGGTGTCATCAACTGTCAAGGTTTGCCTGGGACCAAGGGAGTTCCAAGGATGAAGGACTATCAGTGCTAAAACCGTTATAAAATGTTCTGTTATGTTCTAGTTCTGTCATTCACCTAATCTTCCAGGGCTGCCATACTATAATTGCCTCTGGATTACATGAGATAACCCCTATTTGTGTATCCAGCATCACCCATGTTTGAGTGCCATTTCTTTTTATCAGAGCAGGGAAGCTGCCAGCCAGTACCCCAGTGGCTCAGCCTGTCTTCCCACCGATTCTGTTCTGAAATTGTATTGAGGATCCAGTTAACTGACCCAATGTCCTGTGAACCAAAACCCAGGTCCTTGCTACCCACTCTGGTTTATCTTTGATGAGATCTAAAGTTTCATTGGAACACAGCCACACTTATTAATTTACATGTAGACAATGGCTGTTTTCATGCTACAATGGCAGAGTCGAGTACTTGAGAAATAGACCATATGACCTGCAAAGTCTAAATTATTTACTACCCAGGTCTTAACATAAAATGTTTGCCAACCCTTAGACTAAATTGTTGACCCCAAATCTGTTGGGTACCTCTGATGGGGTTTTCCATTAACTATGTTCACACCTACTGTTTGTTTGCCTATGGTTGAGAAGCCTGCCTTCCAAAACTCAATTAAATATCCCTTAATTGTCTCTTTGGTGTGTGTATGCTCCATGTCATGATTTCATTGGATGTGAGCCATGGTAAAGTTTTATGTATGACATGTTTCAATGAAACAATTCTGTATTATCTTCACTAGTCCACTATCAGCTCAACAGGAGGGTGAGATGAAATGAGTTGGCATCCTACAGATTGGACAATGACGTCTCAGATAGGCTCGCATTTCTTAGGGAAATACGATCATTAATTTTTTTTTTCTCCTCCCAACCACAAGTACCATTTCTAACATACATTATGTTTGCTCTCTTAGGGAAATGCGATCATTAATTTTTTTTTTCTCCTCCCAACCACAAGTACCATTTCTAACATACATTATGTTCACACTGTTTTTATTTCCTTGTTTTGAAATGGTATTTAGGAAAGGAAAAGTACAGAGTTTTTTGGGGGGGGGAGAGGGCATGTTCTGACCTTTATTTCTTTAAAAAGGAATAAGAGCAAAATTCTGAATAAGACTTCAATGCACACATCTTTCCACAGGAGGATATGACTTCACCAAGCGGGAAGCAATTAGAGATAATCGTTGTTAGATCAAATTAGAACACTTTAAAAATCATAGCCACAGCTGTAGAACTCCCACTGAAAATGAGCTAAAATTAAAATTTTCAGGTTTATAACTGTGGCTCCCCATTGGTGGACTGTACTCCGGACTCCTTTCTAACTGACTACAGTTTGCATGACTGTTCTCTGAGGCAAGAAATTTTCCCTCGTCTGTTAATCCTAATTGGGCTAGTTAGAGCAGGGCAGGCTGCTGCTGATTAAGACAACTTCCTGAGGATTTGGGGTCAAGCAATGAACTGTGCAAAATCTGGTGCTCATGGCCAGGAAGTCTCAAGGACATGAATGTTTCTAGAATAAGCAGCAGATGCCCTGCAAATTCTTTGATAAAAACTCTGCTTCTGTGACTTTCTTATAAATAACTTCTCTGCTACTTCAATTTATGGAGTTCTCTATTCACTGCAAATTGAGAAAACAGGGGAAGCAGCTGCTTTATAATAAAGGATTTGTATTCCATTGTCATTGTTATCAAGGAGGAAGTGAACCACATTTTATTTCTTGTTAAATACAGAGCTCTCCTTGAAAAATCTGAGGCTGAGAACAGCACCTGTTGTAATAAGTGATTTCCCACCCTGGTAGATTCAAATTGCTGGGCTAATCTTCTGATTACCTAAAGCTGTTTCTCATGCATCTGTCATAACATATAACAAGATATTTAAAAGAATGTCTGACAACCAATGTGAAAAGCTATTTAGTTCCCAGTTTAGCTTTTCCAAATGGTAGTACATTGATCAGCCAGGCAATTTAATGAATCTGCCATCTTGCACCAGCCGTTATTCTCTAAATTAAGTAATATTCCATATAAAAGCCTGATTGTTATTCAGGGCACTTCCCAGCTACAGCTGTAAGATTCGATTAAATCAATATGTTCCTATGAGGAACAGCTTGGTGAGAGAAGGCAATGTGAAAATACACAGGGTAACAAGAGAAAAATGCAGAATCTAATTTTACTAATAAAGTTGCAAGGTGTGCTCTTATATCCTTGTAATGTCTCTTTTCAAAGACTCTTCCTTTGGAGACTCATGTGTCATTGCCCCCAAATAATATGTGTAATCTCACTCTTTGAAAATGAAAAGGTGGGTTGCAGGAGTCATTTAGCTAATAGCAGCATATCTTGCACACATGACGCCAAGTGCCTGGCCTGGAATAGTTGGTTAACTGAGCAAGTTGCCCTCACTTATCTAATAATATTAACATAGAATGGAGCTACACTATCTCTGACCTTGTCTCTGCATTTAAATTATGAACTTTAAGTGGCATTTTACTCCTGTCAGGATAATAGGTAAATTAATAAGTACTATAGAGTTTATTTATAAGGCAGACCAATATTTGTTCAATTCCAGGCTCTCCTGTGTAAGTGAACTAAGTCAAGTAACTTACCTCTTTTGGAAAGTGGGTCACTACTTCCCTTGTTCTGTTTCTTGACGATTTTTTTTTTTAAATTTTTTTTTTTTGTATCCTCAGGAGCTAGACCAGGACCTGGCACAGGGTGGGCACTCTAAAAACTTTTGTGGAATGAATGAAAGTGCTGTGAATCCCTATTATTATTGTACATGTTAAGCCAATGTACATGATCGATTGCATTATTAGCCCATGTTCTTCACCCTGCTCTGTTTCCTTACATTGTTTTGTTATGTGATTCTGAGGTTCTTTCCTGTAGTGACAGAGTGTGTTTTCTTACCACTTGACTTTCAGCTTAGACATGGAACCAATGGAAAATGGATGAAATAAGAGTGTTCCAATGAAGCCTAGGCCATAAGAGGCATCACATACTCCAGCTTGCTTTCTTACCCTCTACTTTTATCATAAGAACACGGCACAGCAAACTTGTTGATCCAAGCAAAATGACAGACATGGCATTTCAGCATTTCTAAACTGAACCTGCAGGTTAGAGCCTACCAGCCACATCCAGATTGGATTAGCTGAAGCCCTACTAAACTGCAAAAGCACAGAGTAAAATAAATGCTTATTATTGTGTGCCTCTGAGATTTTGTAGCTATTTGTTAAGGAAGCAGTAGCTAAATAATAATCTATGCAACTTAAATAACTACTGATTGTGTACCATGTAATGACATACTCCTAAGGAAGAAAAAGTAAAATGGAAAACCATTGGCAATTTCTAGGTGGGGGAGTTCACTATCTAACATTTGAAAAGGCTTCCGTGTTGTATTCGGCACTATTTGGAGGTTATAATTCAGGTGGCAAATGAAGGTGGCTGGGATCTGGATACTAGTAGTGAAGGTTGAGAAATAGTGCTGAGCATATTTTGAAGGGAGAGGCAGCAAAATTTGATCATCGGTCAAATATATGCTGTGAGATCAGGGTCAAGGGTAAGTTTGATGTGTCTGGCCTGAGTAGTTGGGAATATGGAGTTGCCAATTGCTGATATCCAGAAGACTGCAGGATGAACAGCTTTCATAAGCAATATCAGAAATTTAATTTTAGACATATTATGTTTGAGGTACTTATCTCCACGTGGGGATGTAAAATCATCAGTCAAATTTATTAGTCTATAATTTCAGGGGAGAGATTCGTGCTGGAGACATAAATTTGGGAGTTGTTGTCATATTGGTAGAATTTAAGGCCATGCAGCTGGATGAGATCACTGATATGCAACTGAGATAGAGAAGAGAAAATATCTTAGCAGTCCTGGGAATTCCACAGTTTAAACTTCAGGGGAGTTAGAAGTAACCAAAAAAGACTAAGAGGGAGCTGCCTGTAAAGTAAAAGAAAAAACTCATAGAGCATGATGTATTCCGAAAGCCAAGAATCAGGCAATGATTAATTTGGTCAATTGCTGCTGATGGGCCACAGCGAAACGGGACAGTATCATCAAGGGAAGGTTTTGTTTTTACAATAAGATAACAGCATGTTTGTGAGTTGATGGGGAATGTTCAGTAGAAAGAAAAACAGGATGCAGAAGAGGCAAAGAATAACTGTTAGGGTTGTGTCTTTGAGCACCCAAGAGGGGACAGGACAGGGAGAGTTGCTTCCTATGTTTCTATTTCCGTGGCTCAACAGAAGCCTAGTTGGAGTTCAACATACTTGTTGATAGACTAATTTCTCTAATGGGTAAAAAAATAAATAAAATGGTAAAAAATTTTTAAAAATAATTCATTATTCGGGCCGGCCTGGTGGCGCACNAAATAAAATGGTAAAAAATTTTTAAAAATAATTCATTATTCGGGCCGGCCTGGTGGCGCACTCGGTAGAGTGCGGCGCTTGGGAGCGGGGTGGCGCTCCTACCGAGGGTTCGGATCCCATATAGAGACCGGTCCGCTCACTGGTTGAGCGCGGTGCGGGCGCGACAC
>NW_007730376.1:85628-92004 GCF_000696425.1 Galeopterus variegatus
GTTGCGATCCTGTTACCGGTCACGAAAAAAGACAAAAAGGAAAAAAAAAAAATTCATTATTCATTCAATTTTACTTAACTGAGTATTTGCCAGGTAAATGGACAAATTTGTTCAGCTTCCTTGAAATGCAGAGGTTAAAAACATAATTTTATCTTCCCAGGATCAGGGCCCAAATTCTCCTATGGAACATAATGCAATTCTAATGAAAGTGATGCATTTCTCTAACTAGTTATTTATAGTTAACTATAAATATCTAAAGCTAATCACCATTATGTTAAGAACTGTTATACAAGTTGATGAATATTAATTACTAATTAGTATGCATCTGGATTTCAGTGTTCACATGGGACATGCATATAAAATGATACAGCAAAAATTCGTATTAGAAATGGAATTACTGTTTCATTACCTAATTTTATCAAACTCTAGCCCCACTATGATCCCTGTCTCAAATGGAATTTTTTTTTTCATTTTATTCTTATCTGATTGATCACAATGAAACGAAAAGGAAGAATATTATTTCTCATTAAAATAGCAATATTTGCCAAGGCAAATATTCATTCCTAAATATTTTCTTCTATGCCTGTTTTGGTATCTGGAAAAAAACGTGGTTTTCCTTTCAATGTCTCTACATCACTCAAGTCCTTCTGGCCACTCTACTGGGATCTACAATAAGCTTTCAAGAGAAAAAGCACCGCTAAGAATCTCTACAGATCTAGGGCACTCTATAGCTTTTAAAGTGTTTTTAAATAATGTCCTCTCCATAGACTGGATACTCTTAACCCTCCTGGGTCTCAGGAGCCAGCCAAAGATGGTCTAAGAGCAGCTGTCAGAGTAGGAGCCAAAGATTTAACAAGAGTGTCTGGGGAATTATGCCCTGGTAAGTAGTGTCGAAATTGTAGGTGGTGGGATAGTTACAGCAGTTTGCTAAAACTGTAGCTATAACAGAGGAAGTTGGGGTGGGTTGCTGATGTGAAATGCCATAGCCAGAGGCATTTGGGGGAGGGCAGAACCAGTGCTGGACACAGGGAGGGGTGGGCTATGAAGAAAGAAAGTCAGATTCAGTCTCTCTACCTAGATTTTTAGAACTGGTCTTTGAAGGTGTTTCTGATAGGAATATTAGGAGACGGTTTCTTTATCTTATAAGGAGGCTCAAGAGTTCATCATGTTTAGGGGCCAGCCTGTGGCTCATTTGGGAGAGTGTGGTGCCGATAACACCAAGGCCACGGGTTCAGATCCCTCTATAGGGATGGCCTGTTAGCTCACTGGGTGAGCGTGGTGCTGACAACACCAAGTCAAGGGTTAAGATCCCCTTACCGGTCATCTTAAAAAAAAAATTTCACCATGTTATTACTAAGATGTAACTAACATCAAATGCTACTTTGTCTTTTTCTGCAATTTTCTCTCTGACATTTGGAGATAGTTCTATTAAAGGTTTTACCAATTTGCATTTTGGAAACTTAAGCAAAAAGTTTTTTGAGTATTTATTAAAAGCATTCAAATAGATCCCATTTTTATTCAATATCATTTTTTTAAAAAGGCTGTGGTCAGAAATAAAAATAGTTAAATGATGCTATCGATTTATCCCATACTTTTAAAATTGTTTTTCATGAATTTTAAACTGCCAGTTTTTTTTTCAAGCTGTACAGGAAGAACACTAGCATTTAGTTTGCCCATTATTACTTAAATGGAATACTATTTATTTCAATGCAATATTTGGAGTAGTGCCAGATTCTCTCTCTCTCTCTCTCTCTCTCTCTCTCTCTCTCTCTCTCTCTCTCTCTCTCTTGTGTGTGTGTGTGTGTGTGTGTAGTGCCAGATTCTCTCTCTCTCTCTCTCTCTCTCTGTCTCATGTGTGTGTGCATGTGTGTTTTATAAATGTGATCAGTGTTAAAAATGACATTGGATCCAAACCATTAACCCAATAATTTAAAATGGGGTTATTTTATAACATTACAGTAATAGTAAATGAAATGAAGTTGGCTTAGAGCTGGATTGGTCTTCCAACTGATTTGGTCATATTCGAGCCTTCACTTATTCATCTGTTAAAGAGTTTACTAATACTTCCCTGGCAGAGTGCGTGTGAAGTTTAAGATATAATGGTTACAAAATTCTTAACCTAGAACCAGACACATGGATACTCAATAACATGTTAGTTTTCTTCCAGGATCATTAGGTTACAAATCTACCTTTTCCTACAAATTGTCTATGTATTACAGTAACAGCTCAAGTCAAGTCACAGGCTCTCCTTCCATAGCTTCTCTCCTAAATGATGTCATCATACCCAAGTTCTCCACTTGATCCAAGTAAACCCACTTAACTCATTTACCTCTATCATTCCTCGAATTTTAAAAACTTACCACCACAATGTTTTTCTATTTTCAAAAGCAAAAACAAGAACATGTTCAGGTTACTAAAAGTATTGCTCAATATTAGCCAACCTCCTATGAAAATCTTCCCAAAAGAAAGTCTAGGAGATTGCAATCAAACTCAGTGCTTCCAACATCTTGTTTGTAAGTAAAATGTTTTCATATTTCTGTTTGTCCTCTTCTTAGCTATTTTTATTCAGGGAATTTTCTGTCTCATATCTTAGAAACTAATTTTGAGTCAGGTTCCTCCTAAAACATAGTTTTGGGCTCCCCATAGCAGTTAGTAAAGGCCTCCCTAAGGTGACTATTTAATTAATAGTCTTACTTGAATGACACCATTCAGTGTTTCCCATCTTTATCTGAAGATAAGGACCACCTGGATACTTGCTAAAATGCAAATCCCAGAGCCCCCAACCCAATCTGCTGAATCAGAATTTCCAGGAGAGAGAGCACCCTAAATGGTTCTTCTCTTTAGGAAAGTTTGGGAAACTCTAGTTCATCATGGAAAATAAGGCTGAGCTAGTTCCACCAGTACCAAGAGGGCTGCTCAAAGTTACAGAAGGAGAAATAAAATCTTCCTCTGAAATGTGGAAAGAAGTGAAAAAGAATATATGCTCTGATAAATATGTGTGTTGAGGATGTGTAGGAAGTTGAGTTTGTTACTGCTTGATAAACTTCCTTTTCTCTGTGAAATAGGAATGTGCAGCCATCTACTGAGCAAAGAGTCAGGGGAGCCACCAGGGCTTGAGGAGTATGATGAAGGTTAGACATATCTGAGGGGAAGGGGAGAGAGGACAGGTAAGAAGCATGGAAAAGAGTGCACAGTACTCTTCTGGGCTAGGACTCCAAGAACTTGTAGATATTATGATGAATTTATGTTTATATAGCAGCTGTGATGGCTCCAAATAAACTAATCAGAATGGGAAATTACCTAAAGAGAGCTAACAAGTATGGTAGGCAGCCTCTCAGATGGCTTCCAATGACCCTTGCCTCCTGGTAACCATGCCCCTGTGTAATTCTCTCCTCTTGCTTGTAGGCTGGAGTTATTGATTCACTTCTAATGAATATAATATGTGGAAGTAACAGAATATCACTTCTAAGATTAGGTTATGAAAAGACTGTAGCTTTCAATTGGGTCTTTCTCTACCTTTTCTGTGGATTGCTCATCCTGGGGGAAACCAGCTGCCAAAGAAGCCCTGTAGAGAGTCCACATGAGTGAGACTGGAAATGTATCATCTGAGGTCTGTCAGGAGCCATAGGAGTGTGCATCAAATTAGATCTTTTGAGTCTTGCCAAGAACTTTGGAGTCATACAAGTGCATTCTTTAGCTCCAACTGAGCCTCAAGATGACTACAGTTCTGATCAGCAGCTTCACTGAAACCATAAGACAGAACTCACATCAGTGGTGCCCAGCTAAGCCACAGCTGGATTTCTTACCCACAGAAACCGTGAGATAACAAATGTGTGTTGTTCTAAGACACTACATTGTTTTAATTGCAACATAATTGATTAACATCAGTGGTGCCCAGCTAAGCCACAGCTGGATTTCTTACCCACAGAAACCAAGAGATAACAAATGTGTGTTGTTCTAAGACACTACATTGTTTTAATTGCAACATAATTGATTATACATATTTGTGGGAGACAGAGTTGAATATCAATACCTGTGTGCCATATGTGATGATCAAATCAGGATAATTAGTATATTCATCATTACAAAATGTAATCATTCTCTCTGACACTTAACAGTTTTTTCACTAACCCACTCTCCCTCCCCCTTTCCCACCTCTAGCAACCACAGTTCTGCTCTCTCCTTTGAAAGATCAATATATTGTTGTGAATGTTGTATATTTCTTTCTTTCTTTCTACTTATTTATTTATGTATTTATTTATATTTGCTCTCACTTATGAGTGAGGACACACTGCAGTATGTCTTTCTGTGACTGTAAGCCACTAAATTTTAAAGTAAATTTGTTATATGGCAGTAGATAACTAATACAATAAGTATGTAAAGAGAGAATTAGGCAAAACGAAGGAAATGGCTAGAAGCTAAGGCTTAACTGTGTTGAATATTTTTGCAATTATAACTCTATTTCCTTACTTTTAAAAAACATTTTCATCATTCATCAAATTCATGATTTAATTCCTTGTTTGTAAGGCATGTAGTATATCACTATATTGATTTCTTTTTTCCTTAGGTGAAGAAATTTTGACCTATTGTGTTAATTCACTGATAAAAACAAATTGTCAGAATAAAAGCAGTAGTTGAAAGAAACAACATATTTTTGATATGTTCTAAATCATTAATCCCTTATCCATGACAGGAATACTAAAACAATTAGCACTTAGTAATTACTGTAATTATACAAATGTATCTTTACAATCTATAGATTTATCAGTTTATAATGTTCTGATTGTCTCAAACCTCCAATTCTACAAAACAGAAATATTTTTCACTTTGTATTTTAGTCAACCAGATGATTAATCAAAACTCGTTGTTTTATATATGCAGTGATGTTTTGTTTTTTTTAATTTTTATTTTGTCAATATACAATGTATATGATTATTATGGCCCTTCACCGACACCTCCCGCCCTCCTCCCTCTCTCCCCTCCCCCCCAAGAATGTCCTTTCCGTTTGCTTGTTGTAACAACTTCATGGAAGTATAGTTGTTATATCTTCTTCCCCACCCCCACCCCCGGTTTTGTGTGTGTGTGTGTGTGTGTGTGTATGTGAGTGAATTGATTTGTTTTTTGTTTTTATTTTTTTTTAGCTCCCACCAATAAGTGAGAACATGTGGTATTTCTTTTTCTCTGCCTGACTCGTTTCACTCAGTATTATTCTTTCAAGGTCCATCCATGTTGTTGCAAATGGCAGTATTTCATTTGTTTTTATAGCTGAGTAGTATTCCATTGTGTAGATATACCACATTTTCTGTATCCACTCATCCGATGATGGACATTTGGGTTGATTCCAGCTCTTGGCTATTGTGAAGAGTGCTGCAATGAACATTGGGAAACAGGTATACCTTCGACTTGATTTCCATTCCTTTGGGTATATTCCCATTAGTGGGATAGCTGGATCGTATGGTAGATCTATCTTCAGCTGTTTAAGGAACCTCCACACCATTTTCCATAGGGGTTGCACCATTTTGCATTCCCACCAACAATGTATGAGAGTTCCTTTTTCTCCGCAACCACGCCAGCATTTATCTTTCAGCGTCTTTTGGATTTTGGCCATCCTAACTGGGGTGAGATGGTATCTCAGTGTGGTTTTGATTTTATGCAGTGATGTTTATAAAAATAGTATCTACATAAGAGATATGCAACCTATTTTCTATATGTTACAGTCAATGAAATTAATAATTATCCTGGAAATTTAAAGTCAGTAGTCAAAAGATAATTCAGGAATAATATGATAGATTTATAGATGTAGCTCTTCAATCTATCACTTACCTGTTTTAGATAATGTGATTCTCTGAACACTGCCTGAATATTAGTAGAGTCTCATCCATTACATCAGAAATACTGATTAGATTGACTTGAAGAATGAGCAGTCTTTATAGAATTATAAATATTTATGTGCTAGCTTTTATATTAGCATAATGCCCTTATGCAAACCATGAGCTCACGGATCTTTAGAAATTATCCTTGACACTTGAAATATGACATAAGGAACATAGACTTTGTAGGGTGTGTTGTAATAGTGCATGTGTGAGAATGCACATATGCACACACACACACAGAGTCTTGTATTTGAGAACAGTAATTTGTCTCTCTCTACAAAATAACACAAAAAATACTCGTTTGTAATGGAGAATATAACAAATTTATTTCTTAAAATGAAACTGCTAATTGAGTAAACTACCAGAACTCTGAATAGCAGCAGGGTGTTTTTGTATATATTAATGTGGAAAAAAAGCAGCAGTTTCTGAAAATTGGAACATCAGTATTTTGAGCAACCAACTAGAACAAGAAGATATAAACTTATGTTTGATTAATCAGTTAA
>NW_007730376.1:93223-107373 GCF_000696425.1 Galeopterus variegatus
TATCTGAGACCTCCTTAGAATGTTCTTTACAGTCCATATTTCTATCAGCATTCTGCTCGCCACCATGTAACCAGTCTCTAAGACAGTCCAAACATTCCCTCATCTTTTTGTCTTCTTCTGAGTCCTCCAGACTCCTCCAACCTCTCCTCAACACCCAGTTCCAAAGCCATTTCCACATTTTCAAGTATTTGTTATAAGCAATGCCCCACTTCTCTGGTCCCAATTTTCTGTATTAGTCCATTTCTGTTGCTTATAACAAATACTTGAAAATGTGGAAATGGCTTTGGAACTGGGTGTTGAGGAGAGGTTGGAGGAGTCTGGAGGACTCAGGAGAAGACAAAAAGATGAGGGAATGTTTGGACTGTCTTAGAGACTGGTTACATGGTGGCGAGCAGAATGCTGATAGAAATATGGACTGTAAAGAACATTCTAAGGAGGTCTCAGATAGAAATAGAAAGGAGTTTATTGGAAACTGGGGCAAAGATAACTTTTGCTATGAACTGGCAAGGAATTTGGCTGCAGTCTGGCCATGCCCTAGGACTTTGTAGAAGTTGGAACTTAAGAGTTGTTAACCAGAGTATTTGGCAGAAGAAATTTCTAAGCAGCAAAACATTAAGGAAGCTACGTGGCTACTTGTAACAGCCTACACTGAGTTATGGCAGCAAAGGCATGACACAAAGCCAGAATTTAAAAGGGAAGCAGAAAGTAAAGATTTGAAAAATTTGCAGCCTGGCCATGCAATAGAAAAGCAGAGAACATTTTCAGAAGAAAAATTAAATGATACTAAGAAGATTAACACAAAAGAACAGGATTATCAAGAGAAGGGGGAAAATACCCTGAAGGCATTGTAGAAGCCTATGGGGCCGACCCTTCCATTTCAGGCCCTGTTGGGCTGGGTCACAGACCATTCAACCATGTTGTGCAGACTGCATCACAGACCCCTCATATGAAGGTCACAAGGTAGATATTTGGAAAAAGATCCTGGGAGTCGTTGGCAAGGTTGACATGCTTTATTCAGACACAAGCTCAGCCCCCAGCCTCCGCAACAACAGCAGCAGCAGCAGCCTCTAGTGGCCTTAGTGGCCTCCCAGGGGTGTCCCAGTGGGGAAGCCTGTTGATCAAAGCCATTTGTCCTTTATACTTGAGTCAGATCACCAAGGAACACCTGAGAGCACGTGTGTACAGTTAACTTATTTACATCAGACATGCTAAGTCATGCTTGGCAAGATTCCAAACAGCTGAGGGAGCCTGACCATTTGTTTTCATTTTCCTTACAGGCCTGAACACCTAGGAAGACAGAATGGTCTTGGGGAACAGGCCTGAGGTGCCCTCCACAGGCTCGCTGCCCAGGGCCACTTCAGGAAGTTGTTTCCAGCACCAGTACCCCAGCGGCTCTGGCTGCTCCATCAGTGGCTAAATTGGCCCCAGATGTGGCTGGACCTGCAGCTTTGGAAAATACATGCTGGAAGTCTTGGTGGCATTCATGTAGTGTTAGGTCTATAGGTTTACCGAATGCCAGAGCTCTAAAGGCTTGAAACTTCCATCCTGATTTCAAAGGATGTATGGAAAGACTGAGGTCCCAGGAAGAGATCTGTCACAGGCGCATATTCACTGCAGACAGCCTTCACTACAACAATGCCAAGCAAAAATGTGGGGTCAGAGTTGTAGCAGAAAAACCCCATCAGTGCCGTGTCTGGTGGAACTGTGAGAGAGTTCTGCTGTGTCTGGTGGAACTTCCATGGAGACCCCAGACCTGTGGAGCTACCAGAGTGGAACAGCAACCAGACTGGGAGAGCTGAAGTGTGGCCTAAGACCAGGAGAGCCACAGGAGTGGAGCTGCCCAAGGACTTGGGGACCCACCCCCCACACTGTGTGCAGAGGAGGTCGAACATGGAGTAAAAGTACCTGATTTGCCAGCTTTGAGTTTTAATGCCTGCCCTGCTGGGTTTTGGACTTATTTGGGACCAGTTACACCTTTCTTTTGACCTATTTCTGCCTTTTGGAACAGGAATATGTACCCTATAAACATAGGGTACAATGTTCCACCATTGTATCCTGGAAGTAGAGAAAGTATTGATTTCACAGCTGGGACTTTGAACTTTGGACTTTTGAGTTGAAACAAGTTAAGACTTTGGGGAAGAAATGAATGTATTTGCACGTGAAAAGGACATGAGTTTGGGGGGCCAGGGGCAGAATGTAGTGGATTGAATTATGTCCCATCAAAACTCACTGAAGCTTGAATTGTGTCCCCCAAGTTTTATGTATTGGAAACTTAGCCCCTACTGTGACTGGTAAGGGGGTGGGAAATCCTATTATGGTAATTGAAAGGTGGAGCCTTGAGGAGGTGATTGGACTGTAGGACCGTGCCATTGTGAATGGATTAAAAATGGTGGTCAGGGTCATGGTTCTGAGGGATTTAAAAGAGGAGAGAGAAAAAAAAATAAATAAATAAATAAAAATAAAAATAAAAGAGGAGAGAGAAGAGTCTCTCTGCTCTCTCTGCTTCTACCATCTTGCAATGTGAGATCACTGGGTCACTGTCACCACAACCAGATGTGTTCCTTGGACTTTGGACTTCCCAGCCTCAGAAACTGTAAGCAATAAATTTTGTTTTCTTTATAAATCACCTGTTTCAAGTAGTTTGTTGTAAACAACAGAAACGGATTAATACAATAACTATAAGGCTCTTCTTTGAAACCTTCTTGGGTGAGAGGAGAGAAAAAAATGTAGTCAATGCCCTAGTGTTGGGAGAATATAGGAAAATGGTCAGGGCCCCTCAGATGTTCAGAATCTTGCCGAGCATTTGATGTAAATAGGCACGTGTGCTCAGGTGTTCCTTGGTTATCGTCTAATGTAATTACACATGTGCACTCAGGTGTCCTGGGTTATGGACTTAGGTATAAAGGATAAGTGGCTTTGATTCACAGCGCCCCATGCCCCTGGGATATCCCTGGGGGGGGGAGGGGCATGGGGAGGCCACTACTGCTGCTGGAGGCTGCTGCTGCTAGTGACCCCAGGACCCTCCGCAAGGCCACCACCACCACCAGACCTGTAAGCTACTGGACCTGTAAGCTGCTGCCACTGAGGAAGCTGAGGACTGAGCTCATGTCATCTGCCAACAGCTCCCGGAACCTTTCCCAATTACCTAACGTGGACCTGCGCATGAGGGGTGTGGGGACCCAGGCTGGCGTGTGAGGGGTCTGGTGACCTTGTCTGTACAATGGGTTTGAAGGGTCTGAGCTCTAGCTCTGAAAATATAAATGGAAACTTAGTACAACTAAAATAATGAAACATTTTGGCTTTAGTTATGATTTGCCTTACTCAGCACCTAGCCTTCCAGGATCCTATAAAATCTTTTTTCTCAATAACTCTCTTTATTACACTAATGTTGTCTAGGTAATTTTTATGTGTTAGATGACAATAGTTTTGATTTGTAGTCTGTACTCTGTTTTGAAATCTGTATCTAATATCATAGAGCCAGCTAACAATTCTTTGCTGATGTTTCTCAGCTGTGTGTCTCTAGCAATTCTATTGACCTCTATCCTGAACACAGCTCTACCTTTCCAACCACTTGCCAGAACCATTCAGCAGGAAGTACCATAAGAACAAGTGAGGCCGAGAGTCTAAAACCAAAGGGATCACCTTGTTCCCCTACTCCCCAAACCTTCCTCTGCATATTCTCACCTTTCCTACACATGGCCATTTCCTCAATCTCAACCAGTGGTAAAATCTTTGAGTCCTCAAATAATTGAACCTGTATTTTCTCCTTCATCCTCATTGGTAACCTTTGCACATGTCTATGTCGTTTCTTACCTCAACTATTGTAATCACCTCCTGGGTGGTCTCCTTTCCTTCATTATCAATCCCTTCTGCTTATTCTCCAAGTTACAAGACAGGATCATTTATCTCAATGCAGATCAGAACATGCCTCTTTTTTACTTCGAAGTCTTTGGTGGTCCATCATTATTTCCAGAATAAAGTATGACAAGCAATTTCTTCCATGGTCTTGTCCTCTGGCTTCCATACGCATCTTGCCACAAAAACCAGTTGCTATCTCCTGCATGCGGTGTGTACTCTCACAGAGCCCTGAAGTCACACACAGTGCTCCATTACCTGGTTTAACCACTCCTCTTCTTTTTTGGAAAAATCAGGTCCTGAAGGCTCAGGAATCATCTCAACACCCTTCATTCCTGTTGGACAAGCAGGATACATGCATTTGTCTTTCCATTTGTATGGCAACTTGAACATATCAAAATTAAAGATTTGTTTTCTGATGGTCTGTACAGGTCTTGAGAAGAATTGCAGGGGTGTAAAAGGGGTGATCCCTTCCCTCCCCATCATAAAAGTCATGGCCAACACCCCTATAACAAAAGACAGGTTAACAGGATAAAAGCATACATATTTATTTATCGTAGTTTTAACGTGACATGGGAGCCTTCAGATTGAGGACCCAAAGATTAGGGAAAGCTATCTGATTTTATGCTTAGGTTTGATGAAACAGGGATAGTCATGTCGATATGTGATTGGACAAAAGAGAATGATCTAATGGTAATAAAGTCAGTGTAGAAACCCAGCAAGGCCTGTCTGTTTAGATTCTTCTTGGCCTCTCTGTGCACATTCCTTCCTTCTGGGTATGGGGCAGAATCCCTTTGGAATGGGAGGTCTTATGACTTGTACAATCAAATTAGGGACGTCAGATAATTTCTTTATGGCCAGTTCTTACACAGAAAGGTGGGGCAAAGTTAGAGTAATAATTCTAGGTTTTATGGATGGCTTTTGGGGAAAAAGAGTTCTGGTTTCTGTGACCCACCTTCAGGAAGAGGGATTCTAGTTTCTATGGCTAGCTTGGGATAAAAATTAGGCTGACAGGTGGGCAGGCATGAGAAGGTTAGAGAGAAACTCTGCTTCTAAGGCTGTTTCTGAGGCCTTCACTTTAGGCTGTTGTTTTCTGTATCTCAACACTGTATTGCTTTTTTTTTTTGTCTTTTTTCGTGTCCGGCAACGGATCGCAACCCTCAGTGTCGCACCCGCACCTCGCTCAGCCAGTGAGCGGGAACCGGTCTGTATGTGGGATCCAAACCCTCAGCGGGAGCGCCACAGCGCTCCCAAGCGGCGCACTGTAGCAGTGCGCCACCGGGCCGGCCCCTGTATTGCTTTTTAAAGTTAGTGCTTTCTCTGTACTTATCTTAAGAACAAATAAGTAATGTGAGGAATGTTTTACTACACAAAACCAAACCACGTAAAGGGCAGAAATTTAAACAATAGTCAGCCTCTCATGTGCACATTTTATTTCTCACTCAACTTTCTCCTGCTTCACCTCAGAATATTTATTCTTTTTACTGCTTAACAAGCTTTTGCACATGATGAGAAACATGGGTACAGGATTTTACTATGTTAGACTGACATCAACGCAGAAGATCCAAAAGCAAGAGATGTTTTTCCCCAGGTCTAGTTAGAAAAACTCTTGTAGAAGGCACATATTGGTTTTCTTATACTACATGAGCACCTCTGGACCTGTCACTATGGTCAGAATATTGGGTACTAGAATTGATTGTTTCTGACACGCATCCCTCCAGTGATGTGACCCAAGAGTTAGGATGTTTTCTGTGCCAATCTCAGACAGAAAAACTCTGGACTTCCCAGATTATGTATGAGCCTATCATGTAATTTCCTGGGGCATGGATATTAGACTGTGTTGTTATAAAACGGGTTGGGTTGGGAGAGCCCTGGATCAGCAAAAACAAGAGCTAAACTTCCTTAGCTCTTACCCTCTAAGTCAGCCTGTAGTTTGCTGTCAGAGTCATAGCCCTAAAACAACTTTGGCCATGCTAACCACTCCCCTTCACCCTTCAATTCTTCCATATAGCTTATTAAATGAAATTCACATCCCTGTAAGTTATTCATCCTTCCCTTGCAATAGGTTAGGTCGAAATGGGTTATGATTATCAGTAACATTTTTTCTTCTGAAGCCTCCAATTGATTAGCCTAAACAAAGTGGAAAAAGTGTTAGTTACTGAAAAAAGGGAATCCTCCATTCAAAGAAGTTACTGCTTCTAATAGGTGCCTTTTCACATACTGAGTTCAGTGAAAAGTGAAAAGAACTCACATGCCTTTCAATCCTGTGGCTTTTTGAATATCATCTTTCTAGAAGGACAAAGGAGTCTATCACACATTCACGATGTTTCTGGCTTTTGACAAACTGCTACTACTGTTCATTTTGTGTGAGATCTTATCTATTTAAGCTTTTAAAGGTGATGAAGGGATCATCATGGTTGACACTTGTTGGAATGTAAAGTAAGAACTACTTCTTTTAATACAAGATATGACCTCAAAGACGACAATGATGTTGTTATATGTGTGTCCAAGAGCCAGGGAAGCAATAAGTATTTCCAATAGTGAAAATTCATCTTCCTCTAGTAACACCACTTATAAATAGAACAACTGTATAAAGAATCAATTAGAACTGCACAAAAAAAAGATTTGTAAAAAAAGAGGCAGCATGTATAGTCTTTACTCAAAGATATGAAAAGTTTAAATATAGAATTATTCATTTTCTAGTGTTTCTTGAAAAGATCATTGTAGTTGTCTGAGGGAAAAGGAATGTTAAAATATGGGTGAGTTCTCAATTACAGGTAATAGAGTTGTAGTTCTTTCTATTTAAAAGCATTAAGATATGTTTGTGTGGTGGACAGATTTAGAAATGCGATAATGACTTGAGGTTAAGGGTTCAGTCCTGAGAGTAAGGCATAACCTGGCTTTAACTCTAAGTTCAACATAAACCCTCTCTGGTCTGCTAATCAGAGTTGAAGGATCTGTTGCTAGTGATGCTGCCCTCTAGCTATAGAAGGCCTTTCAGTACACTTCATCTTTCTAAAGTCAGTTTCTCTTTAGGGTGTCGCTTCCTCAGATGAACTACAGCAAGTAGATGTGACAATTACCATGTCAGGTGGGAACATGTTTTCCACATTGTTTCAAGGTAGGCTTCAGCTTCTCTGTTTGTTTTTGTATTTTTAAAAATTTTATTTATTTGTTTAAGTGACAAATAATAATTGTATGTATTTATGGAACACAATGTGATGTTTTGATGTATGTATACATTGTAGTCAGATTAAATCCAGCTAATTAACATATCCATCACCTCACCTTCTTATCATTTTTTGAGTTGAGAATGTTTGTTTGTTCCCATGCTACCACACAGTCTATTACCCAATATTTTTAATTCAACATAGACGGTGCTATCAGAGTTGATGCGTCAGAGAACTAAGACCTTTTATTTCAGGACGATAATGAGATTCCCAGCGTTCCCAGTGTCAGGACCCATCCCTCATGTTTCCACATGAGAACATTACTCTGAACCACATTTCACTCATTGCTCACCAGGGAAGGAAGAGTGATTTTTCTAATAGGTAAAATACTTGTGTGGCTCCACTCAGTCCCTCTCCCCTCCTTCCTGCTTGTGTGTGTGTGCGCGCGCGCGTGTGCATGCCTGTGTATGACATCACAGTTACCTGTGTCAAGGCGCAGTCTAGTTTGCTCTCCTAAAAATATGTTGACATTATTGTAACAGGCTCTTCTTATGTGGGGAAGATGTGGATCTTTTTGTGGGGGGGGGGATATGTAAGGCACATTTCTCAATATGGCAAATGTAGGCAATAATTTGACATTTTCATCTTCATCTGATGAACTCATGTTTCTCTTCAATAGTTCAGAATTTAGACACAGAACAAATGAGTTTTATTTAGTAGGTCCTCTAAGATTCAAACTTTGGGACACAGGCTAGAAACTGAGAAAAGATAATGTGACCTTAAGTCTTAGCTTAAGTAAGATCAGTATTGAGCAGTTTTAACCCTAACAATTTGCAATGGCTCTGTCGCCCCAGGTGGTTGATTTTTGAAAATGCTTTCTATCTTATACCACCTGGACAGATGTGTAGAAATTAGATGCTGGTAAATATGGTTTCTGTGGAATTTTGAACTTGTCAGAGCCCTGCAGCTTTTGACAGTGTTGATCACAAACTGAAGCCTCCTAGTATCTGATGTGATCCTCAGCAGGTTCAGGACTCAGGCATAGGCAGCTTCAAGGATTATTAGCAAAGAGAATCTTTTAGTCCCAAGAAAAGCTTACTTTGAAACAAATAGATTCTCAATTACTGCTGTTGTTGAGTTTTTGGCCAGGTATGCAGGTCAGAAGACTGGGACTTCAAACTGCAAGGGTGCCTGAAATAAAAGACATAAGACATGTCTCCCCATCCCTGCATCATTGTGCACTGTGTCTTCCTTTTGAAGCAGGTGGCCCCTGCCAAGCCCTTTTCCTATCTCAACATGTCAGAATCTCACATGTCCTTCATAACCCAACAAAAATTCTGCCACATTCATAAATCTATCAGTTAATCTCACATTTTGTATGTCTTTTACCCACAGATGGGTGGCAGCTTTTATTAATGAATAGACAAGAAAAAAATAGATGCTCTTATTACTAAGAGAATATATCAAATACTTTGAATGAAACAGAAATAACTCAATAAAATTGTTGCAAGTACAATAGTTAAGAAGATGATTTAAAAGGCCTGTGTCTCTAGGTATCAGATCTGCACAAATAATCAAGGAGGAGCTGGAGTGTTTGGGAAAATATGTTTCATCATTACTATTAGAGCAGGAGCAATGGAAGAATGCAAGTACCATGAAGGAAGGTAGGCCAGTTAAGCTGGAAGAAGAGATTTCCTTGGGAAAAATGTTGACATTACAGAGAGAGAGAGATGAGGTAGGAAATGAGAACTTGAATGTCTATAGACACAGAAAACAAAAAAGAAGTTGTACCAGATTTCTTTTTTTAAAAATTTTATCTTTTTATTGATTATTCATACTCATGGGGTACAAAGCTGATCCTCATCACCTGTGCCCAAGATGTGATGGTCAGATCAGTACTAGCAGCATGCCCACCACCACAAACTGCAGTTATTCCCCATGTCTATGCCAGATTTTTGATCTCGAATTGATTTAGAACTCAGGCTGGAGGCAAAGACAGGGTAATTTATTACACAGCCACACCCTTTCACATTCAAATACTGGTTATTCCCCAAGTTATTTTTACAAATGTAGATGCCCTTGTTTTCTCTACACAAAATCCTTAGCATGGATTTAAAGGTCTTTCTAAATCTGGGTCTAGTCTGTCTTCCTAATCATATTGTAGAGTACTCATAAAGAAAATGTACTTCACAGGGCCTGGTTTTCCAAAGCCTTGCAGTTTCAAATATTGACCTGCAAAAACCAGCAAATTTTCTCCAGGCTATATAGTCTCTGATGTAAGATAAAGAGTTGCAACACAGCAAGGATGCTGGTTCAAAGACAGACAAGTTACTGATTGATATGTAAAGATATTGGGAAATTGCTGTAAGAAGAGAACGTTTGCTAAAATCAAGCTTTTGTTGGTGGATCACTTAATTACCTTATGGAATGTTATCTGACTTGTTTTCACTGAATGTTACCAGCTTCTATTGTTAAAACTTGTTAAAACTATAACCCCACCTATGTCTCTTCCTGTAACTTCCTGGGCTGGAAAATAAATGCAGGAAGAGAACACCAATTTGTGGTTAATTTCCCAAATGGAAGGAATGCCTTACTCTTGAGGGTTCTGGGAGATTAACCCCTTTTTGAGGCTTCTCACTGCTCAGAAGAGGTGGGCTTTGAGTAATCTTTGGTGGCTCCATCACCCAGGAAAAAAGGGGTGACAAATCCGTGGGAGGCAAAGCAACATCGTATCTCTTCATTTGTTCATTTATTCAATATCATTTCTTTGGAAATTGGTAGTTGTCAGGCATGCTGCTAGTACATGAAATACAATCATTAACAAGACATATGCAGTCTACCATTATGTAGGTTTACTATCTTGATAGAAAGACAAATATTGCAGACAATTTCCAAAACTGGTTTTTTGTTGAAATTTTAATCAAAGTAAAAGAGACATACAATTGTCCTGAGGTCATTACAACAAAGGGACTTAACCAAGTCTTCAGAGTTAAGGAGATGTGCCCTGAGGAGGCTAGGCTTAGCTCTAAGGGTTAGTAGGCATTAGCTAGGAAGATGGAGATCATTCCAAGCAGCAGGGAGAAGAGTGTGAGAAGGTCTTAAGGTAGTCAGGGGCAGACAGTGTCTGCTCGGGGATGTGAGCCTGCTTACTGTTGTGCAGTGAGAGCTCAAGAGAATCCTCAAAGATTGCCAAGTCAGGACTAAAGTGAACAAGAAGAAGCAGAGTCATCGTAGCTGTGTAGAGTCAGGCGGGAAGGCGGAGATTAGCTATGACACCATGTGGGTTCTGGACCAAAGGAAGGCAATATCTGCAGTGGTTTAAAGCCAGCTACAAAGACTCCTAATGTAAGTGGAAATAAGAGATGAGGCTGAAAGCTTTAACAGCAGTCAGATCCTGTATGTGCTGTGGGACATTGGAAGGCTGTGGTCTTCATTGAGAGTAATTGGAAATCATTGATAGATTCTAAGATGGAGAAGGACAGGAGCATATTTGCATTTTTAGAAAGATCAGCATGGCCACAAAGTGAAGAATGGTGGCCAGAGACAGGTGTGGGTGAGAGCAGAACAGGTGGAGGCTGTCATTCTCGTTGACCATTCCCTGAACGTGCTTCCTGTCTCCCCATCCCTGCATCATTGTGCACTGTGTCTTCCTTTTGAAGCAGGTGGCCCCTGCCAAGCCCTTTTCCTATCTCAACATGTCAGAATCTCACATGTCCTTCATAACCCAACAAAAATTCTGCCACATTCATAAATCTATCAGTTAATCTCACAGATGGTTCTGAGAGATCATTTTATCCTCCCCAAATTAATTCCTCTTACTTTCACCTGATCCATTTACACTAAGAACATTTTTGTATGTCTTTGTCACACCTGCACAGTTTACCTTTATTCTGTTTTAGCTACAAGCATTTTTCTCGTCCTCAATAATTTTGAGGGCTTTTATCACGTCTTATTCTTCTCTGTATATTTTTCCAGCATCTCGAATAGTGACTTACACATAGCAAATGGTATTTTCTTTAAAAAAAATTGTAGCCATCTATCATACAGAGATCCTTAATGCATGATTTTGAAGGAGGTTGGGGCACTTAGAGAAATCCAGATGGGGAGTTTAGCAGAGAACTAGAACTGGTTTCTGCAGAATTTGTATCATTACCCCCTTGCTGGGCTGTCAGTGTCACCTAATGTACACATGAAGACCCAGTGTCTAGATATTTCTTTAGTTAGTGTTTGCCTCTCTGATTAAGAAATAAATGCAACCTTTTAAATATTTTACTGCCAGAGTTAATAAATGCTGTTTGGATGGTTGACAGATATGATTAATAAAATCCACTAGAAAAAAAAAGAATATAAATAATTGCTTTGTGAAATGGAAAATGCTAATTGCTAGAGACAATCAACGAGCACTGCTGTGCTTGGATGGGCCGCACCAAACTATGTAATTGCTTAGGGCTCTCTCTGTGTTTTTACAGGACTGAGAACCAGTGTTTTCTTGTTTCTTCATGGGTTTTATTTGTGACATACACCTGCTTTTGAATATAATTACATTGTTCAGTTTGCAATTGTATATCATCTTTAAAAATATAACTCTGCTTAGTTAAGAAGAATAAAAATGGTAGCTTGCAAAGTATCTGTTTTGCATTATACTATTTAGTCACTGACATAAGTCTCAACTACCACCTGTAAAAAATATCTCACCTCCCTCAACTACTCCTCACAAAGGCAGCCTCCTTAGATAATTGTGTCTTTTTCTCCAAACTATTTTATCTGACACCAAACATAGGTTTCAAATTTTCAACTAAAGTACAACATTTCTCTAGGTTTGTTGACATGTTTCCAATCCTGTGGGTGTTTCCCAGGCAACAGAATTTTAGGAGATCTAAACATAGTATATGAAAAACAGATGGAAACTGAGATGTTGATCAAGCGAACAGTGAAAATAGAAACCAGAAAAATGGCAGGCTTCACCTAGATGCTTGTAACCTAATGATACTGCAAAAAGCAAGTAGTGAAAATTGACGGTGAATATACTAGCCCCTGACAGGCAGAGCTGGAGGTTAGCTGTAAGGTTGTGACTAACGCAGTAGGCAGAAGAATGCTCCCCAGCCCACCAAAAATGGCCGTGTCCAAATTCCTGGAACATGTGAGCAGGTTAGGTTACATGAAAAAGGAGAATTAAGGCTGCTAAACAGCTGACTTTAAAATAGGAAGATTATACTACATTATGTAGGTGGGTCCAATGTAATAAAAAAGTCTCAACTTTGGAATGGGGAGGCAGAAGAGAGCCAGAGGGAGCGGGCTACAGAAGGACAGAGAGAAACACAACATTACTGGCTTTGAAAATGGGGGAAGGGACCCAAGATCTCAGGAAGACCAGTGGCCTTCAGAAGCTGGAAGAGAAAAGAAAATGGATTCACACCTAGAGACACCAGAAAGAAATACAGCCTTGGGGATGACTTAATTTTAGCCAAGTGAGACCTAATTTGGGCTTCTGACTTCCAGAACTCTAAGATAAGTTTTGTTTTTTCAAACCACTGAGTTTGTGGTAATTCATTACAGTAGCAATAGGGAACTAATACAATGGCATTGTCTATCTTTTTGACAATATTTTGAGGCTTGGAGCCCAAGAGAATCTTTAGGATTAAAGATAAGTAGCAGAAGATGGGTCACTACATCCGTGCAGAGCCAGGTGAGGGAACTATCCTAAAAGGTCCAGTAGGTTCCAGACCGGGAGCACTGATACATATAGTGGTTTGAACTGACACAAAAATATGGGACAGGAATGCTCCCCTGACACAGAGACATTTCTGCAGTCAACAACATCCTCTCTTCACAATTCAGTCCCCAAGTAGAGGGAGGCCAGTATTTCCTTGATCCACCTGTATGGAAGGCCATAACATAGGTAGAGACTATCCAAGGTCAAGGGACCTGTCTCCTGACTCACTCCTTGCAGCTGTTCCCTTTCTCTATACCTGACACTGCTGCTGTCTGGGGAGCTGCTGATATTCTAGCACCTCCTCTATGTCACACAAGAGTCCTTGCCCTGAGAATGGAGGCAGGTTGCCCTGGCACAAGGTGGGAAAACAGAGTCTTAATGAGTTAAACAAAGCCTGAAAGAGTAAACAGCAAAGAGTAGAAGCTGGAGTCAGAAGGTCACAGTATTGACAAACTCCACAATCTCAAATGTCCCCAAGTAGGATTTTCTGTTTTCTGACTTGGACAGATTTCTGTATATGATGGGGTAAAGCCAGACTTTATATAATGGGGTAAAGCCAGATGGGGTAAAGCCATTCCATTCAGAATTTCTCCTACAAGGTCCATTGTTTCAAGAAGTTTTTCCAGGGGTTCTGTGGTTCGTTTGGATACTAGCTTTTAGATATGAATGGAGATGAATACTGAAATTGAAGGTGGTATTTCATTTGTAAGAACATCATGCATTGTTATAGGCAAGCCCTGCCATGAAGGGAAAAGTGGGTTGGTTATGCTGCAACAAGATATTTAATAGTACAAGAGCTCTTTTTTATATACAAATAATGCAATTTCATTAGGCTATATTCAGGAAGACAGGTAGACATGGTCCAGAAGAGAGGTCGGCAAGAGTTAAACAGGCAAGAAAGATTTCATTCATGATCACCAGAATAATGAGGAGAAATTGAACTCAACACCGCTGAAACGAAAGGCGAGAGAGTTTTTTAAGCCCTGGAGTGAGCTACTAGAAAAGCACTGGAGAACATTGGGGTTGGGGTTGTCAATGTGATTATCATGGAGGTTTGCTAATTGGCACTTATTGAAGTTAAGCTCCTGCCTTCCCACAGAGACTGGAAGATTGGGGTGATAACTCCTTTAATGATTACATTTCAGAGGGATGGCTCCCAGGTCCTTGAGAAAGACATTCCTGGGTTGTAAAACTGGCATAAGCTGGGAGAAAATTTATGTCTCAAAGGGGCAGAGAAAGAATTTATAATTGAAAGTTTTCTAAAGTAAATGCTCTAAGGAAAGGAAGGTCAGGGTCTATAGTCAGAAAGAAGCCTGTCTGAAGTTTAGTTAAGCTGAGGGGCACATTAAGGCTGTTTCAGTCATTATGTTCTTTTTTTTTTTTTTTTTTTTTTTTTTTTTTTTTTTTTTTTT
>NW_007730376.1:107916-115269 GCF_000696425.1 Galeopterus variegatus
TAGGTATACCTTCGACTTGATGATTTCCATTCCTTTGGATATATTCCCAGCAGTGGGATAGCTGGGTCATATGGTAGATCTATCTGCAACTGTTTGAGGAACCTCCAAACCATTTTCCATAGGGGTTGCACCATTTTGCATTCCCACCAACAATGTATGAGAGTTCCTTTTTCTCCGTAACCTTATGTTCTGGATAAGGTAAAAGTAACTGCAGTGCACATGGACCATAGGGACAATGAGTTAACTGCAAAACAATTGTGTGTTTCATATTAATTTCCTTTTAAACAAAAATAGTGTAATTCAAGCCTAATGGCCCAGAATCCCTAAGGTACTATTGTTCGTATTGCAGAAGTTTAATTACATAGATTGAAATCCTCTTCAATAAATCAGATTTCTGTTTGTTTTTTTTTAATTTAGAAATTTAATATCAAAGTCAGCCAAAGGGGATATATATTATGGAAATTGAGAGATAATGTATAAATCATTAGTGTCTAATGCCTGGGTTAAAATATTTCTACATTCAAGGATAAATCCTCTTCATCTCTAAGTTTATGAATGAATGTGTTATTAGGATACCTTCAGTATTAACCCTGCATTATATAACCTCAGGTGCCCTGGGAAGAATATCAAAATAACTACTCATTGTTGAAAATGGTTGATGAGATTGGAGTCTGAAAATATTTCCTTTTTATGCTCCCTGAAATTCCCTTTCTTGAAGTGTATTGAAGCTGAAGCTCATTCTAATTATGGGTAGGAAAGGCCACCCATTTCAGCAACTAGATTAACAGGAATGTGTAATGAATTGAATGTGTTGGCAAAATCAGATAGGAAAATGCAAATGTCCCGGTAATTAGGTATTTAAGTCAAAGGAAAGTATGCAAATGACTTAGTTTTCACACTAGAAATTTTTGTTAAATTCTGCTTTCGAATTTAGGAATCCAATAAGTATTTCTTTCATGCTTAAAATACATATAAATCTTTTTTTCCCCTGTAATTATATTCACAATAATTGTTATTAAAATTTACTAAACAATAGCATAACAATGGAAAACATTTGGTATTGAGAATGAGACAGTCTGAATTCATAAACAACTTCACTCTCTAGGTGTGTGACCTTTGATAAATCTCTGAATCTTTTTGGACCTGAGTCTCTCTCTCACTTGTGCAATAAGGATAATGGTACCTGCTCCGCTATTGTCACACAATTTCTTCTCAGGAGAGTCGGCAGAAGTGATATTACATTTGAAAATAATTTCTAACTTTCCAAGTAGTATGAACATTTTACTGCAATCTTTAATTATTGGATCCCATGTCAAACACTTTTGAATCATAGTCATCTCTCATCTTGGTTTTTCTGTGAAACTCTGTCCTAGGTGAATTCTAGGCTTCATCTATATGAGATTGATTTCAACCCTAATTCCAACCTGGAGTGAATTGAAAGTCTGTGGATGGGTGGTGGGCTTGAAGTCTCAAGGTCACCCTGTTTCTACAGCCCTACTCTGCCTGTGCTTTCTCTGCTCCTTGAGTACTACTGATGAAAAACTTACACTCTTTCATTGGTTTTCACAAACATGATGACGACAACAAGGAAACACACACAAAAAGCATTTTTTAGCAGATCGTATGGAAGTTTTAAGAGTTCCACAGTTTAAATAGTTTTAGGCATTTCAATTCTTAATTGTCCCATTAGCCATAATACCACCGTAGGTTTCTTACTGACTTTCATTGTCTACACTGAAACATCTAGCCATCTTTGTTGCTGTTTCCTCCTTCTACCTGTTCTTCTCTTTCAAGAGCCAGCAATGATATCAAGAAACAAATACAAAATTCCTATCCTTTTCTCATATAGAGAAGTTTAAATTTTATTCTTATTGTTTGGCTCCTGTTGATACACAGGCTTTAGTGTCTCAGGTTGTTTTCTGGTGGATTGTCCTGATGTTATCAAATAGCACTTGGTTTTTTCCAAAAAGAGCTCTGGTGCCAGTTGTGACAATTAAAGGATTGTTTTACCTTGCTACCTAAGGAACAGTTATAATAGGTAAAATGATTTGTTAATAAACATTGTTTTTATCTAATGAGGATGTAGACTATAGAACCATTTTAGATACTTTTAGATTGAGCAAGAGTTCAGAACTTTCTTGATGTCCAACATGAGGTGGCTTTCTTGGGGTCGATTCTGAAACACGTAGGTTGTTCATCTCTACAATGTTATTATATAATCATAGGCTTTGTAGAGGACTTTCCTGGACTAGCTAGAGATCCTATTCAAGATAGTAATTTTTAGTAGAAGCGATTTGAAATGATTTATCAAGTTATATGTAAGACCGGAAGATCAGGAATCTTCTCTATTCTCAGGACAACATTCATCGCCAGCATCAAGTAAGAATTCAATAAAAACATGTCAGATGATGATAGAATGAGCAAACAAACAAAATACGTGAAATGTACAAAGAGAAACATAAAGGTTTATCAGTAGCCATAATGTCAGTGCCTTGCTTGTGGGAATTTTGACCTTCCATTTCTCAACTCATCTTGCCTGACATTCATTTTGCAGGTATTTGTTTTGTATCCTTTTAATTGCCCCACCCACTTAATCCCTTTCTGCCCTTTTCTTTACTTGTGGGAATTTTGACCTTCCATTTCTCAACTCATCTTGCCTGACATTCATTTTGCTGGTATTTGTTTTGTATCCTTTTAATTGCCCCACCCACTTAATCCCTTTCTGCCCTTTTCTTTTCTTTTTCTTGCTCTGATTTTTCATTTTTTCGCTTGTGAAGCAAATATTAGAAATGCTGATTCAATTGCCTGGAAGAAAGAAAAAGGACCTCTTTGAACCCAGATGAATCATCTGAAGCCCTCTGTGAAACACATGCCTTGATGCTCAGGCCCAATAACCATTAATGAGAACATTTGCGGGGATGAAAATGTGTAGAACAGGAAGCATTGCTGTGTGAAAGGGTACAAGCTGGCCTGCGAATATCCCTCACTCTATCTTTTTTTCCGAAATAGCTCTTTACTGCATATTCAGCATAAAAATATGCCAAATCTAATAGGCCTTCATTAAAATTTTCAGCTAACGTAGTCAGAATACTTGCTTTTGATAGAGTCATAATGAAAACAACACTGGCAGGACAACTAAGAATCAAATGTTTTCAGATCAAAGGAAAAATGGACTATGAAACAAAGACGTCTACTGGCTCATCATTCTGATTTTTGACAGCATAAAAACATGTGCAATGTAATTACCAGGATATGAAATGAATTGGTTTGCAAAGACACCATATATTTGGAGAAGAAATTATTCATGTTGATTTTTATGGTAATGACCTTCACAAATTGTTCTTTACAGTGGTTTTCTCTGGTGCAAAAATTCTGTTGATGATCAGAGATCATTCTTCTCTTCTGAAGTACATTGTCAAGGCGATCAAGGCTATACCAGGATCTTTTCTGTAATTATTGATCTTGGGTAAGAGATGCCTAAATGAATTTTGTGCTTGCTGCTGAAAAGGAAAAGAAAGAAATTCTCTGTAGATAATCAGGGGCACTTGGTGGGGAAAAGGAGGTTAAGGAGTGATTATGATGTTGGACAACTGGGAGATAGGTTGCAAAAGAGTATAGCAGAAGGGCCCTATAATTTTTATCAACTAGACAGCCCCTGGTTATCTGGCTTGTCCCTCAGCAGCAACCCATTCCCTGGCATCAAGAGCCACTAAAATTGTGCCAAAAGAAGAAAGTATTTGAGAACATTAGTTCCCTAATATAAATATATTTCTATTGCAGTCACTTAAATATAAATCAGAAACCCAAATAGCAAATTGAAGAAGAGTGAAAAATGTGTCCCAGGGAGTGAAAAATTTTGTGTAGGTAATTAAGCTTTTTCAGCTGCTATTTGAATTTGCAGCAAATAACATCTCCTGACACCTCAAATCTCTGTGGATAAGACTGAATCTGTACAAATATGTGTTATTTTTCAAACACTGTTTTTTTTTTTCCTAAATAAAGTTAATAAGGGTGATGTTAGAAATTTTATTTAGATTTTAGTAGGAGTAATTATCTGGGGTTTTATTTTAAAGAGATCCTTAAACGTGTCAAAATGAAGATTTATAGAACTAAATAGTAAAAATCCAAGTAATTTCTAGCTAATTGCTCTGTATAATAGAATTAAATAAGTTATAGGGGTCACTAATTATGCTCTTTCACAATAATGGAGAGGTAGCATATTGTACTTGTTTTCAACGGAATTTGAACCCAGGATCCATGTGTATGACCCTGGGCACGTTACCTAGTCTTTCTATGTCTCAGTTACCTAAACTATGAAATCATTAATAATATTGACTTTTAGCATCTTTGTGAGGGAAAATCTAATAAATAGCACTCTCCCAACTAAATTCTGAACCAATTGAGAAGTAAGATGAAAGAGTCAGCAGAGATATCACAAAGGTCTTGGTAGGAAGAGGCAGGTTAGGTTGACTGCCTGAATAGAATTGTCTCTATCTGTCCACGGAGGCTAGATGTTGGAACAGGGCGTGGGCAGATGGGGGATGAAACCTTCAGAACAGTCTCACATAAATTGCTTCATTTCACTGATTCATAAAATAGCAAAACACCAGAAATCAAATTCTCTCTTCAGGAATTTTGAAAGACACGTTTGAGTACATGGATCAGTGGCTGTAGCCTAATGACCAGGTAATTCACTACACTTCCGTGGAAAAGAATCAAGGGTCAAGAGATAGAAATGTTTTGTAAAAATGACTCCTCATAGAAGTTCCCCACTAACATTCAGCATTTTTTAATTTTCTTAGCCCACCGGGACTAACCTTTCAGATTATCTCATGTAGGAGTGTGACTAGTCACTGGGAGAGGTTCCTACCTTCATGAGGGCACTCCCCCAATCCCAACCACTCTCCTATGAGTATTTTCCTAGGATTGCTGGTAGATAGTATAGATTTTGTCCCAGACACTCTGGAATGGATCACAACAGAATGTTAATCAAATCCATTACTGCTCTAAATCATGTCAAAACTATATTTTTCCATGTGCAATGAGATAAAATAAAAACATTAATGAATAATAAATTACATGAAGAATTGTATTAATGAATAGTAAATTACATGTAGATTCTCCATCAATACAATCATGACAGCACAGAGAAGCCCCCAATTTAGATATAACTCCCATCCTATGGTTAAATTCTCGAGCTGAAGTTAAATCCAAAAATTAAATGTCTGGATTTGGACTGAATTTCCTGGATTTTCCAAGAAAGCACAGATTACAAATCTCCCATCCTATGGTTAAACCATGTGTTGTACTTTTGGTTTAGAGAATATGATTACAATGCATAAAGGTTCAATAGCATTTATAGCTCCATGTCCCCACTAGTCCTTATTTTCTGTGAGCTCTTTGGCACCTGTGACTGACATGGTCTCTTGGTCGTTGAATAAGCTGTATAAGAACAATTTGGGAAGATTTTTCACACCTCTTCCTTCCCACTAGGGTAAGTTAACTTAGAACAGACACAAGGAGCAAAAGGAGGATTAGAAATACAGTGTAAATGTTAATCCTACTGCAGTGAGACCTCAAGGCACAGCAGGACCACCTATTTCCTTCCTTCAACTGTGGTCTCCGTGTAACTTAGTCCTACCCAATCAGATCATACTTGTAACTGAAATAACAATGTCTTAAAAGACTTAAATGTGTGAGTCTATGAAGTTTTGGTTGTTTCTAACATGTTGAGAATGATACACCACAGGCATTTTGGAAATCGTTAATGTTTCTTAAACATGTTTACTTGCTCTTTAGAATTTGGGTTTGGAGGATTTATACCTTTAAATTTCTAATTTGTTTTTTACTGATTTTGTTTGTTTGATGAATTATTTAAAAGCATTGAAAATATTAAACATTAAAGAGCATAAACTTAATTACATAAATGCTAATCTTTCATGTGATCTTATACAAACATTTAGATATTGTACAAAAAATTCCTTTAAAGCTTTTGTAAATGCCTAAAATTATTATTAATTTTTTTTAACTTTTTAACATACATTGTAGTTGATTTTCATGTCCCTTTACCTGTTCCCCTTTCCCCCCTCCCTGTCTCCCTTCCCCCCCACCATGTCATATCTATTCATTTGTTTTAACAAGTTCAAGGAATTGTCGTAATTGTTGTGTCTTCTTCCCCCCCTTTGTTTGTTTGTTTGCTTGTTTATTTATTTATTTATTTTTAGCTCCCACAAGTAAGTGAAAACATATGGTATTTCTCTTTCTGTGCTTGACTTGTTGTTTCACTTAACATAATTTTCTCTAAGTCCATCCATGTTGTTGCAAATGGTAGTATTTCATTCGTTTTTACAGCATAGTAGTATTCCATTGTGTAGATGTACCACAGTTTCCTTATCCACTCATCTGATGATAATGGACATTTGGGCTGGTTCCAACTCTTGGCTATTGTAAATAGTTAAATGCCTACAATTAAATTGCATATTTCCAATTTTAATGATTTTTATAATATACAGCTAAGTGAGAAAATCATGTTATCTTATAATATGTACAGTTTGAATTTTCTAAAAATATGACATGTACATGCACACTCATGTTTATGAGTGAGTGTTGACAAATGCCATATATAAGTAGAAAAATATCTGGAAGCATATATGCCAAGCTATTAATGATGATTGGTTGGGTAGATAGGATTATGCACATATATGTTTCCCCCTCATTTTTCCATATATAAGAAAAATAATAAAAAGAACAACAAAAATAAATAAAAATTAGAACTATTTTCAGTTTAAAGAAAATACATTTTCTACTTAATTACTTTATAATTTCTTATTTATTGTGAGACAATTATGACCATTCCATTTACTTTGAAATCATTTCATGAGTTTTGAACTAATATTTTTATAATCATTGAGTACCACAGAAAAGTCCTAATATGACAGAAGTTTATTTATAGTTGTTGTTATTACAAGGTTAACTAAATATGAAACATAATATTATGTATAATATTATATATGTACATATATATATATTTAAAGCCAAAAATTAATTATAAATTTTATAAAGCAGAAATTTGGGGAAAAATTTCCCCCTAAAAGTCTTGCTTAATGGCAGTTCGAAGTTTGCCATATCTCAATTTTCACGATATTCCCATATCATCAATATGCAAATGATCAGTGTCTAAGTAAAATCGTATCTGACCATTTGATTGTTTCAGGGAATATTTCCTCAAACATCTGCATCTACTACACTTTTTAGGAGTATGGAAGAAAAAAGTATAGCTGGGACATTGCATGAGATTCTTAAGCCCTGTGGACCATTTTGTACGTTTTTTTTTTTTTTTTTTTTTTTTTTTTT
>NW_007730376.1:116232-119965 GCF_000696425.1 Galeopterus variegatus
CCCTCAGCGGGAGCGCCACCACGCTCCCAAGCGGCGCACTGTAGCAGTGCGCCACCGGGCTGGCCCCCTGTGGACCATTTTGGACCACGTTTATGCCAAATCCCCCTTGTCTAATTGGTATGTGCTGTCATTGTATAAGCTGGTGCTTGTACCCTCTGTGTGTTTTGTCAAAGTCAAAAAGCAGAAAATTTTACAGCAGCTCAATCACCTTCCTTCACTCCATTTGGCCCCGCGACCATCTCAGGTTTGTGAGACAACCAGCTGCATATGCATGAATTCTAATAATCAGGGGTTAACGAAGGACAGAGCAGGCAGGAAGCAAGAGCAGGCTGAAAGATCATGGCCAAGCACGGCTGTTGACCTACGATGCCCCATGAGGACTGCTGCCCCACCTTGTTTTCTGCCAATCAGACAGCTCAGACTTCACTTCCTTACTTCTTTTCTTTTCCATTTAGAATAGCTTGTATAACTGGCCTGGACTTCTTTTCAGCTTTTTAGGTTATTTTCCATTCAATTTAATCCTCTTCTAGTATCGAGGTATCTAACTCATAGCATATTTCCCTGGACGAAATGAAGTTACTGGTCCTGGCAGGCCCAGGGTACAAGATATTGATGTCTTGAAATTCTACAAAAAACAGTAAAGTCAGTGAAAATTCAATCTTGGAATTTACATTCATTCATTGTTTCATTTAGTGAAAATTGAATGCCTACTCTGCTGTGCCCTGTTCTAGGTGCTGTGAATAAAGGGGGAAATAACACAGCTAAGCTCCCTGCCCTTGTAACAGCCACAGTTGAGTGGGGAACATTGTAAATCATTGAACAAGAGACCATATGATAGGGTTTCATGTGATGACAAATACCATAAAGAAAAATAATGCAGGAAAAGTGGACAGAGACTGATAGATGATGATGGAAGGCCTTCCTGGGGAGTTGACATGAATAGAAAGATATGGTGAGTTGAGCAAAGGACTACAGGAATATGTTTCCTGGTGGATGGGAATAACAAGTCCAAAGGCCCTGAGGCAGAAAGGAACTCGGCATGTCTGGGCATCGGAAAAGCAAGGAGGCCAGGGTGCCTGAGAAGGAGTGAGCAAGGGCTGAGCAGTAGGAAATAAGGGCAGCGATGTCCTCAGAGTCCAGATCTATGGAGCCTTATAGGCCATGGGAAGGATTTTGGATTTTTCAACTGAGTGTGATAGGGAGAAACCGAGAAAGGGATCTTGAGCTGGGGGCATGACAAAGTCTAATCTATGTATTTAAAATAGAACTTTGGTTGCTGAATAGAGACTATATTGTGGACAGTCAAGTAATAGAGGGAGGAGATCCATTAGATGATGACCACTGGAGGCCAGACAAGAGATGTGCTTGGACCAGAGTGGTAGTATGAAAAAGCTGAGAAATGTCTGTAATGGATGTGATTTGCGAGGGAAAGGGTGAAATCAGGGTTGACTCTGGGAGTTATGGCCTGAGGAAAGGGCTAGATAGTTGTGCCATTTGCCAAAATGGGAACAACAGAGAGACTGGCTCACCTGACTGCAAATGATGTGCGAAATAGAACAGCTATTCGGATTCTGTGGGACTATTCAGTTGTAATAAGTTTGGTATATATTTAGGATAAGACAACTGCAATTCAACATTAATCTATTTTTTAATCCTCCATAAACCCATTATCCACACTACTGACAAGTGAAAAGCTCTGGCATATGACTCATTTATTTGTGAAATCATTTCCTCAGTCCACACAGATGGTGTTTGCAGAGTCTGTAATGGGGGTGGCCTGTCGGAGGCACAGAAATCCTCAGAGTCATATGTGGCTATCTCACCTTTGGAGGAGAATGTCAAAATCCTATCTCTGAAGTCAAAGCCAAATCACAAGCCTTTTACTGTCCTTTTCTCTGGTCTAACATTGAATATGTGTTGCCTTTTTTCCCCCCGCTTCTACATAGCTTTGTGTAACTGTTGTCATAGCAACAAGATAGTCTTTGCTTAGGAGAAATAGTTTGGACAAAACTGCATTATAAATCAACACCATTAGCAAAATGTTCTTTTCACATAGTTTTTATGAACCCAGGTAATGTTGAAAAGTCATACTTTTATTGAGGTTTAGAGACATAGGACTCAATTTGTCTAATGCAGGAGTCAGCAAGCTTTTCTGGAAAGGGCCAGAGAGTAAATATTTTAGGCTTTGAGGGCCATACAGTCTCTATCACAATTACTCAACTCTGCCCTTGTAGCACTATACAGCCATAGAAATGGACTCAATTTGTCTAATGCAGGAGTCAGCAAGCTTTTCTGGAAAGGGCCAGAGAGTAAATATTTTAGGCTTTGAGGACCATACAGTCTCTATCACAATTACTCAACTCTGCCCTTGTAGCACTATACAGCCATAGAAATATGTAAATGAATGGACATGGCTATATTTCAATAAATCTTTATTTACAAAAACGAGCAACAGACTGGATTTGGCTGATGGACCATAGATTGCCAATCCCTGCTCTAATTGATTCCTTCTCACTTTCTAAGATAGTACTCAAAGTATGTTCACTGGGCCATCTAACAGCAGAATTTCCAGGCCCCACCACAGACCTATTAAAGTGTAATCCCTGTGGTTATGATTTGTAACAAGCTCCTCAGGTGATGTCCATTCAAGTGTGAGTTTAAATGCTGACGTGTATCAAACTTCCATAAAAATCTCCTTAAATAGAGTGGACTGCAAATGACCACAAAGCTTCCCACATTCTGAAATCAATATCCATCCACTGTTAAGTAAGTTAACATATGAGCAGCCTGAATAGTATTACAAAAAGGAAGAAGAAATTTGCCAACATTTTAAAGTCAGGAAGATTTCACTTGAAAATATGGATTTCCGGCTCCTCTTTTAATCAGAAAATCTGGCAACAATAAGCCCACATTCTTGCATAGCAAAAATCTGCTAGAGTTGAGTCATGTGCACCTGATTCAGAGAAATCACATATGCTCACATTTCCATCACACTCCCCACCACTCCTTACGATCTTTTATATTGTCCTATTATACCCAATTGGTTATAGGTCTGCCTTCTGCAGTCATTTCATTTTGCAACCACTGCTTTAGTAAATACACTTCAGTATTTATTGATGATGGCTTATCATTGGCTAATTTACCCATTTTTCTTAAACCAGAACATGAGGGTATATGTCGTAAACCACACATATGCAAAGTTTTAATCTGCCCATTTTAACAGAATGCCTCTAGAGTCCGAAAGATAAACTATTCTTATAGCTCCTGTTGTCAGGCCTGTAACTTTGCTGTTTCTATGAGGAATGACAGAAGGGACCTTGAAGAATAAATGGCAAGTCAAATGCATGTATTTTTACTGAAATGTTTCAGCGAGATGGGACTGAGCTGTAGTCTTAGTTTAAAAAGATGAAAGTCTCTTCCAGCACTCCATATTGAAAGCAAGAATGTGTTCTTTGGCCTGCTGCTCTCTCGTGTTTCCAGGGGGACACTTTCAGATGAAGCCTGGAAGAGGAGAGGAAGATGGAATATGACCAGAAACATAAGCATTTCAGGCTTGTCAAAGCAGATGTTGCTTCTCCTCTTTTGTACTTGCAGAAAGGAATTAAAGGCTAGCTCTTACCCACTGACATTTCCTTTTATTCTGTGTCCTCTCAGTCTCTCCACTCTCTACTCAGCTTCTGGTGGGAACAGGTGGAGGACATGGAGGAAAGGTGAGAGATCATTCAAAGATAGA
>NW_007730376.1:120158-121015 GCF_000696425.1 Galeopterus variegatus
GAGATGGGACTGAGCTGCAGTCTTAGTTTAAAAAGATGAAAGTCTCTTCCAGCACTCCATATTGAAAGCAAGAATGTGTTCTTTGGCCTGCTGCTCTCTCGTGTTTCCAGGGGGACACTTTCAGATGAAGCCTGGAAGAGGAGAGGAAGATGGAATATGACCAGAAACATAAGCATTTCAGGCTTGTCAAAGCAGATGTTGCTTCTCCTCTTTTGTACTTGCAGAAAGGAATTAAAGGCTAGCTCTTACCCACTGACATTTCCTTTTATTCTGTGCCCTCTCAGTCTCTCCACTCTCTACTCAGCTTCTGGTGGGAACAGGTGGAGGACATGGAGGAAAGGTGAGAGATCATTCAAAGATAGAGCGCAGTTCTAAGAAAGCTGTTTCTACTGGAGACTTAATGTTAAGAAGGAAAAAAAATCACTGGGAAAGTGTTTGTCACTGCCTTTTGTGTAAGAGGAAAAGCATTTTTATTCACTCACAATAGTCCTAATTTTTAAATGCACTACTAATGCTCATCGGGTTATTATGAGGATTTAGTGAGATCACACCCATGGAACATTTATCAGAGTGCCTTTCACATGGTGAGCCCTTGATATATGCCATCTGTTGTTATTAAAAATTTATTACTATAACAATTATTGTTCATTATAATAATAGTCACAATCATTTGGAAAAAATAAATTCATTGTGGAAGAGATTGCTAATGGTTATCTAATTTCTCAAACCACAATCTGAATTACTATACGTTATCTAGATATAGATATTGTAGTGGATTGAATTATGTCCCTGCAAAACTCACTGTAGCTTGAATTGTGTCCCCCAAGTTTTATGTATTAGAAACTTGGCCCCCACTG
>NW_007730376.1:121698-137334 GCF_000696425.1 Galeopterus variegatus
GGATTAAAAATGGTGGTCAGGGGTGTGGTTCTGAGGGCTTTAGAAGAAGAGGAGAGTCTGTCTCTCTGTCTGCTCTCTCTGCTCTGTCATGTTTGCAATGTGATGCTCTGTCACCACTGTTGCCACCACCAAAGAAGACTTACCAGATATGTTCCCTGGACTTTGGACTTCCCAGCCTCTGAAACTGCAACCAATAAATTTTTTCTTATAGATCACCCAGTTCCAAGTATTTTGTTATAAACAACAGAAAAAGACTAATACAGATATTACATATCTGTTTATAATATTTATATTAAGTTCATCTGTCTATAATATGAGGGTTTGTGGGAAAATAGCACTAAAAGATAATACAAATGTCTCCATAAACTTTTCAAAGTATCCTAGTAAGTGAATGTATTTTGTAACACTTTGTTACCTCACACCATGTTATTTGCCTGACTCCAAGAGGCATTTGAGTTTATAAGCCCTGATCTATATGATAAAAAACAATTTGTTTAGATGAATTTCATTTGCTGAACCCAATTAAACATTATACATAGGTAGTCTAGGTGGCTGACTATATAATGTAATGTGAAGACTTCATATACCTCTTTTGCACCCAAGACTTCTTTTTGATTCATTAATGACTAAATATCAATGTTAAAAAGAATTACATTTAGCTTAAGCCACAGGGATTTCATACAGAATGAAGAGCCCATAGTATTTTACCAGTACCAAATATATGCTCCTAAACAGAGTTTGTCACTTCTGTCTCTAAAGCACCTTCTGATGGTTCTGAGGGGACAGGAACAAAAGAGAACGTTATTAAACTGCACACCCAAAAAGGAAAAGTTGAACGATACCACTGGTCAGGGAGTTAAAAAAATGAAGAGAAAATGAAGCAGTTGAGAATATCAGAAACAAACATTGCCTTTGATTCTTCCTAAACAGGAAGCTGCATGTTCCTTCCTTTCTCAGTTCTCTATTCACGTCCTCCTCTAATTTTATCTGGAGGTATCCTCCTGCTTTGTTTGGGTGTTGATTCTTGTCTTCACAGAAAGAATATGAATCCCTGTAAGATGAAGCTAGAAAGAGTTTGTTCCTGAGGTCATTATTGCTGCTGATGCCCCATGTTTCTTCTCAGGCTGACCAGTCATACTCATTTAGCTTTTGAAACCAAATAATTCCTGTTTCTTTGAATTTCTGGTCATCCCCACTCCAACCTCTAAAACGTATAAAACACAGAGTCTGTGCCTAAAGTGCTTGTAATATCCAGGCTCTTACTTCCTTGTCTGGAATTAACACTGCATATCACCCTGATTCTCTTTACTTGTGTTAGTCTGTTTTGGCTTATTTCACCTGTTCCTACTTTATTGTATGACTTTCCCTAGGCCTTTGGTAGACTGTCCCCAGTTCTTTGTTTGACCTTTTGACACAGATATCCATATCCTGATGTCTCCATGGTGTCTTGTTCTAGACAATGTACAGACACACATTCACCCTTATCTGGGATTTATTTTATTTCATTTTATTTTTTATTGATTATAAATACTCATGGGGAACAGAGCTGACCATCAGCACCTGTACCCAAGATGTGGTTTTCAGATCAATACTATCAGCATGCTCACCACCTCAAATTGCAATTATTCCGTGTCCCCCACCCAACCTCTCTTGAAGCCCCTTCTCCCTCCCCTACTCCGCAACCTTAGGTCTGTTCTCTACCTCTTCAAATCCAACATACCACTGCAGTCTTTTGTTCCTTCTTTCTTTCTCTCTTAGCTCCCACTTATGAGTGTGCCTGTCTTATTTCACTTAACATAATTTTCTCCAAGCTCATACATGTTGCTGCGAATGGAAGAATTTCATTCTTTCTTATGCCTGAGTAGTATTCCGTTGTGTATATATACTAAGTTTTCCTTATCTAGTCATTCATCAATAGACATTTAGGTTGGTTACATATATTAGCCATAATAATAGAGCTTCAGTGATGAACAGAGGAGTGCATGTATCCCTTTGACACGATGATTTCCATTCCTTTGGGTGTATATGCAGAAGTGGGATTTCTGAATCATATGATAGATCTATATGTAGTTGTTTGCAAAGCCTCCATACTGTTTTCCATAGGGGCTTTACTAATTTACAGTCCCACCAACAGTTTAGAAGAGTTCCTCTTTTTCCACAACTTGTCAACATTTGTTATTTTCAGTCTTTTTTAGTATAGCCAGTCTAACTGGGGTCAGATGATATCTCACCATGGTTTTAATTTGTATTTCCCTGACGATTAGTGATGTTGAGCATTTTTTCATATATCTATTGACCATTTGTATGTCGTCCTTCAAAAAGTATCTGTTCAGCTCCTTTGCCCATTTTTTAATTGGTTTGTTTGTTTTACTGTGTAGTTGTTTGAGTTCCTTTTATGTTCTGGACATTAATCACTTGCCAGATGTATAGTCTGCAAATATTTTCACCGATTATGTAGCTTGACTTTTTTACTCTGCTGATCATTTCCTTTAATGTGCAGAAGCTTGTTAGTTTGATATAATCCCATTTATGTAATTTTTTTGTTGTTGCTTGTGCTTTTGGGGTCTTTACCTAGTCCTACTTCCTGAAATGTTTCCCCTAAGTTTTGCATTCGTAGTTTTATAGTTTCATGTCTTATATGTAAGTCCTTAATGTATTTTGAGTTGATTTTGGTATATGGTGTGAGAAATGCAGATCTAGTTTCATCTTCTGCATATGGATGTCCAATTTTCCCAACACTTATCAAAGATGCAGTCTTTTCCCCAATGTATGTCAATGTATTTTCTTTTGCCCTTATCAAAGATCAGTTGATCACAAGTATGTGGGTTGATTTCTGGGTTATCTATTCTGTTCCATTGGTCCAAGTGTCTATTTTTATGCCAGTACCATGCTGTTTTGGTTACTATAGCTTTGTAGTATAATTTGAAGTTAGGTTGTGTTATGCCTCCATCTTTATTTGTTTTTTGCTCAGGATTGCTTTGGCTATTTGGGGTCTGTTGTTGTTTCATATGAATGTTAGAATTGTTTTTTCTATTTATGTAAAGAATGTCATTGGAGTTTTGATGGGGATTGCATTGAACCTGTAGATCACTTCGGGTAGCATGGATATTTTCACAATTTTAATTCTTCTAATCCAAGAGCATGGAATGTCTTTCCATCTTTTTGTGTTTTTAATTTCTTTCAGCAGCAATTTGTAGTTGTCTTTGTATAGATCTTTAACCTCCTTGGTTAAGATGATTCCTGTGTATTTTATTTTTTGGTGACTATTGCAAATGGGCTTACCTTCTTCATTTCTTTTTCTGCTAGTTCATTATTTGGAGTATAAAAATGCTACTGATTTTTGCAGGTTGATTTTGTATCCTGCAACATAACTGAAATTGTTAATCATCTCTAAGAGTTTATTGTTAGAGTCTTTAGGTTTTTCTATATATAGGAACATGGTATGTGCAAACTGGGACAGTTTTCCTTTGTCTTTTCCAACCTGGATGATCTTTATTTATTTTCTTTTTTTTCACTGGTTGTTCTGGCTAACTCTTCTAACACTTTAACTATGTTAAATGGTAGTGATGATAGTGGGCATCCTTGTCTTGTTGCTGGTCTTAAGGGAAAAACTTTCAGCTTTCCCCCATTCAGGATGAAATTGCTGGTGGGTTTGTAATATATGGCTTTTATTGTGTTGAGATACTTTCCTTCTATACCTAATTTGCTGACAGTCTTTGTCATGAAGGGATATTGAGTTTGTCAAATGCTTTTTCTGCACCTATTGATATAATTACATGGTTCTTCTTCTTGATTTTGTTGGTGTGGTGTATCACATTTACTGACTTGACATTTTTCTCTTGCTGCTTTTAGGATTCTCTTTTTGTCTTTGAGATTTACCAGTGTGATTATATGTCTCAGAGGGGATCATTTTGGAATGAATCTGTTTGGAGATCTTTGAGCTTCCTGGATCTGAAGGTCTGTGTCTCTCCCAGTACCTGGGAAGTTTTCCATTATTATTTTATTGAATAAATTTTCAATGCTTTTACCTTTCTACTCCCTTCTGGAACACCCATGATTCAGGTGTTTGTGTGCTTAAGGTTGTCTGCTAGCTCCTAGACTTTCTTTATTTTTTAAATTCTGTTTTCTTTTTGTTTGTCCACTTGGGTTATTTCATAAAGAACATCTTCAAGATCAGAGATTCTTTCTTCCACTTGCTCTAATCCGCTGTTTAAACTCTCAGGTGTGTTTTATATTTCATTGAATGAATCCTTCAGTTCCAGAAGTTCTGCTACATTCTTTTTTAAGTATTAATCTAGGTAAATTTCCTCCTTCATATCCTGGATATTTTTTTGTCATTTCATTTTATTGTCTAACTGAGTCCTCTCTTATCTCATAGAGTTTCCTTAAAATTGTTACTTGGAATTCTTTTTTAGTCATTTCAAGGGTTTACTGTTCTATAGGGTCTGATACTTGAGAATTACTATATTCCTTTGGTGGTTTCATATTTTCTTGTTTTTTCATATTTCTAGTATCTTTATATTGATTTCTGGTCATGTGGTAGATCAGTTCCTATTTCTATTACTCTGGAGTTGACTTTAAGGGGAAAGACTTCCTTTTCTTTTTCCAGGCTCCTCTGGTGACTTGTGTCAATGCTGTCAAATAGGTGGTATGCTATCTGCACAGTGGTCATGGCTGCTACTGTGGTGACTAGATGTCCTTGCAGTGGTAGAAGCTGTGGTGGTGGCTGTTGTGGACCACCTCTGTAGACATGGTGCAGGGCCTCCTGGTCATGGTGGCACTCACTCTTGCCTTCTGTGTGGGCAGGAAGAGGCTGCCTGGGGATTTTCCCTTCCTGGGCCTCCTCAGTTATATTGGGCATTGCTGGGTCCTGCTTCTGTGTGGGCTGTGGGAGAGCTTCCTGGGGCTTTTTCCTGCTTGAGCCTCCCTGGTCACAGTGGGCAGTTCTGGGTCCTGCCTTTGGGATGTAATCAAGCTTATTGTAAACCCCAGATTGTTTTAAAGTGTTAAATACTGGGCATGAGTTTTAAGGAATACAGATGATTATCAATGGGCAACTGTACCTAGACAACTTGTTAACATATTTTTCCTGTGTGAATTTAAAGAACAACCTTTTAGATTTATTTTTTCCTCTCTCTGAAAAGAAAAATCACAGAGGGAAGAACAGTCACAGGGAGCATACAATCCTCACTCATGGCCCAGATTTGTACTATAATAAAGTATTTCAACCTGTGAATTTCTATTATTTTGTCCTATAAAGAGGCATCAATCTTGCTTTGGACACGATTGTCAAGCTGAAACATCCTAACAGGCATAAACTGAAAATATGAGAATTTTTAGCTACATGGTCATGCCCTTTTTAAAAAAATGTTCTGTATATGAAATTCACCATATTTTTTCAGCAACAATACATCAGGCTAAGAGGTTGACAGGATTCATATAATCACCCATGCAAATGCTTCTAATGGAAGCTTTTTAATTGCTTTGAAGCACAAACCATCATACATTTTCTGAGAGCAAATAATGACACCATACCTTAAATTATAGGTTTCCCATATACTGAAGAGTAATCTTTTACTTTCATTTTATTTTTGTCTCCTTTACACTCTAATTATTGATATTTCTGACAAGAAAAGTATGCATACAAATTTCATTCTCTTTTAAATGACTGAAATCATTTTGAAAAACGCCCTGTATTAGGAAGCCCTATGGAATGCTGCTGAAGACACACATCTGCTGGGTAATTTTTTCATGTAATTANGGATTAAAAATGGTGGTCAGGGGTGTGGTTCTGAGGGCTTTAGAAGAAGAGGAGAGTCTGTCTCTCTGTCTGCTCTCTCTGCTCTGTCATGTTTGCAATGTGATGCTCTGTCACCACTGTTGCCACCACCAAAGAAGACTTACCAGATATGTTCCCTGGACTTTGGACTTCCCAGCCTCTGAAACTGCAACCAATAAATTTTTTCTTATAGATCACCCAGTTCCAAGTATTTTGTTATAAACAACAGAAAAAGACTAATACAGATATTACATATCTGTTTATAATATTTATATTAAGTTCATCTGTCTATAATATGAGGGTTTGTGGGAAAATAGCACTAAAAGATAATACAAATGTCTCCATAAACTTTTCAAAGTATCCTAGTAAGTGAATGTATTTTGTAACACTTTGTTACCTCACACCATTCAACATGATTTAATTTTTTTATTATGCATATTCATGGGGCAAAGCAGACCGCCACCACCTGTGCCCAAGATGTGATGATGAGATCAATACTAACAGCGTGCCCATTACCACAAGTTGCAGTTATTCCCCAAGTCGCCCACCCAACCTCTCCTCGACCTCCCTCTCCCTCACCTCCTCCCTCCCTGGCAACCCTAGGTATGTTCTCTCCCTCTGCAAGTCCAACACACCACTGTGGTCCTTCTTTCCTTCCTTCCTTTCTCTCTTAGCTCCCACTTATCAGTGAAGACATGCAGTATTTTTACCTCTGTGCCTGGCTTATTTCACTTAATGTAATTTTCTCCAAGCTCATACATGTTGCTGTGAATGGAAGAATTTCATTCTTTCTTATGCCTGAGTAGTATTCTGTTGTGTATATATACTAAGTTTTCCTTATCTAGTCATTCATCAATAGACATTTAGGTTGGTTACATATATTAGCCATAATAATAGAGCTTCAGTGATGAACAGAGGAGTGCATGTATCCCTTTGACACGATGATTTCCATTCCTTTGGGTGTATATGCAGAAGTGGGATTTCTGAATCATATGATAGATCTATATGTAGTTGTTTGCAAAGCCTCCATACTGTTTTCCATAGGGGCTTTACTAATTTACAGTCCCACCAACAGTTTAGAAGAGTTCCTCTTTTTCCACAACTTGTCAACATTTGTTATTTTCAGTCTTTTTTAGTATAGCCAGTCTAACTGGGGTCAGATGATATCTCAGCATGGTTTTAATTTGTATTTCCCTGACGATTAGTGATGTTGAGCATTTTTTCATATATCTATTGACCATTTGTATGTCGTCCTTCAAAAAGTATCTGTTCAGCTCCTTTGCCCATTTTTTAATTGGTTTGTTTGTTTTACTGTGTAGTTGTTTGAGTTCCTTTTATGTTCTGGACATTAATCACTTGCCAGATGTATAGTCTGCAAATATTTTCACCGATTATGTAGCTTGACTTTTTTACTCTGCTGATCATTTCCTTTAATGTGCAGAAGCTTGTTAGTTTGATATAATCCCATTTATGTAATTTTTTTGTTGTTGCTTGTGCTTTTGGGGTCTTTACCTAGTCCTACTTCCTGAAATGTTTCCCCTAAGTTTTGCATTCGTAGTTTTATAGTTTCATGTCTTATATGTAAGTCCTTAATGTATTTTGAGTTGATTTTGGTATATGGTGTGAGAAATGCAGATCTAGTTTCATCTTCTGCATATGGATGTCCAATTTTCCCAACACTTATCAAAGATGCAGTCTTTTCCCCAATGTATGTCAATGTATTTTCTTTTGCCCTTATCAAAGATCAGTTGATCACAAGTATGTGGGTTGATTTCTGGGTTATCTATTCTGTTCCATTGGTCCAAGTGTCTATTTTTATGCCAGTACCATGCTGTTTTGGTTACTATAGCTTTGTAGTATAATTTGAAGTTAGGTTGTGTTATGCCTCCATCTTTATTTGTTTTTTGCTCAGGATTGCTTTGGCTATTTGGGGTCTGTTGTTGTTTCATATGAATGTTAGAATTGTTTTTTCTATTTATGTAAAGAATGTCATTGGAGTTTTGATGGGGATTGCATTGAACCTGTAGATCACTTCGGGTAGCATGGATATTTTCACAATTTTAATTCTTCTAATCCAAGAGCATGGAATGTCTTTCCATCTTTTTGTGTTTTTAATTTCTTTCAGCAGCAATTTGTAGTTGTCTTTGTATAGATCTTTAACCTCCTTGGTTAAGATGATTCCTGTGTATTTTATTTTTTGGTGACTATTGCAAATGGGCTTACCTTCTTCATTTCTTTTTCTGCTAGTTCATTATTTGGAGTATAAAAATGCTACTGATTTTTGCAGGTTGATTTTGTATCCTGCAACATAACTGAAATTGTTAATCATCTCTAAGAGTTTATTGTTAGAGTCTTTAGGTTTTTCTATATATAGGAACATGGTATGTGCAAACTGGGACAGTTTTCCTTTGTCTTTTCCAACCTGGATGATCTTTATTTATTTTCTTTTTTTTCACTGGTTGTTCTGGCTAACTCTTCTAACACTTTAACTATGTTAAATGGTAGTGATGATAGTGGGCATCCTTGTCTTGTTGCTGGTCTTAAGGGAAAAACTTTCAGCTTTCCCCCATTCAGGATGAAATTGCTGGTGGGTTTGTAATATATGGCTTTTATTGTGTTGAGATACTTTCCTTCTATACCTAATTTGCTGACAGTCTTTGTCATGAAGGGATATTGAGTTTGTCAAATGCTTTTTCTGCACCTATTGATATAATTACATGGTTCTTCTTCTTGATTTTGTTGGTGTGGTGTATCACATTTACTGACTTGACATTTTTCTCTTGCTGCTTTTAGGATTCTCTTTTTGTCTTTGAGATTTACCAGTGTGATTATATGTCTCAGAGGGGATCATTTTGGAATGAATCTGTTTGGAGATCTTTGAGCTTCCTGGATCTGAAGGTCTGTGTCTCTCCCAGTACCTGGGAAGTTTTCCATTATTATTTTATTGAATAAATTTTCAATGCTTTTACCTTTCTACTCCCTTCTGGAACACCCATGATTCAGGTGTTTGTGTGCTTAAGGTTGTCTGCTAGCTCCTAGACTTTCTTTATTTTTTAAATTCTGTTTTCTTTTTGTTTGTCCACTTGGGTTATTTCATAAAGAACATCTTCAAGATCAGAGATTCTTTCTTCCACTTGCTCTAATCCGCTGTTTAAACTCTCAGGTGTGTTTTATATTTCATTGAATGAATCCTTCAGTTCCAGAAGTTCTGCTACATTCTTTTTTAAGTATTAATCTAGGTAAATTTCCTCCTTCATATCCTGGATATTTTTTTGTCATTTCATTTTATTGTCTAACTGAGTCCTCTCTTATCTCATAGAGTTTCCTTAAAATTGTTACTTGGAATTCTTTTTTAGTCATTTCAAGGGTTTACTGTTCTATAGGGTCTGATACTTGAGAATTACTATATTCCTTTGGTGGTTTCATATTTTCTTGTTTTTTCATATTTCTAGTATCTTTATATTGATTTCTGGTCATGTGGTAGATCAGTTCCTATTTCTATTACTCTGGAGTTGACTTTAAGGGGAAAGACTTCCTTTTCTTTTTCCAGGCTCCTCTGGTGACTTGTGTCAATGCTGTCAAATAGGTGGTATGCTATCTGCACAGTGGTCATGGCTGCTACTGTGGTGACTAGATGTCCTTGCAGTGGTAGAAGCTGTGGTGGTGGCTGTTGTGGACCACCTCTGTAGACATGGTGCAGGGCCTCCTGGTCATGGTGGCACTCACTCTTGCCTTCTGTGTGGGCAGGAAGAGGCTGCCTGGGGATTTTCCCTTCCTGGGCCTCCTCAGTTATATTGGGCATTGCTGGGTCCTGCTTCTGTGTGGGCTGTGGGAGAGCTTCCTGGGGCTTTTTCCTGCTTGAGCCTCCCTGGTCACAGTGGGCAGTTCTGGGTCCTGCCTTTGGGATGTAATCAAGCTTATTGTAAACCCCAGATTGTTTTAAAGTGTTAAATACTGGGCATGAGTTTTAAGGAATACAGATGATTATCAATGGGCAACTGTACCTAGACAACTTGTTAACATATTTTTCCTGTGTGAATTTAAAGAACAACCTTTTAGATTTATTTTTTCCTCTCTCTGAAAAGAAAAATCACAGAGGGAAGAACAGTCACAGGGAGCATACAATCCTCACTCATGGCCCAGATTTGTACTATAATAAAGTATTTCAACCTGTGAATTTCTATTATTTTGTCCTATAAAGAGGCATCAATCTTGCTTTGGACACGATTGTCAAGCTGAAACATCCTAACAGGCATAAACTGAAAATATGAGAATTTTTAGCTACATGGTCATGCCCTTTTTAAAAAAATGTTCTGTATATGAAATTCACCATATTTTTTCAGCAACAATACATCAGGCTAAGAGGTTGACAGGATTCATATAATCACCCATGCAAATGCTTCTAATGGAAGCTTTTTAATTGCTTTGAAGCACAAACCATCATACATTTTCTGAGAGCAAATAATGACACCATACCTTAAATTATAGGTTTCCCATATACTGAAGAGTAATCTTTTACTTTCATTTTATTTTTGTCTCCTTTACACTCTAATTATTGATATTTCTGACAAGAAAAGTATGCATACAAATTTCATTCTCTTTTAAATGACTGAAATCATTTTGAAAAACGCCCTGTATTAGGAAGCCCTATGGAATGCTGCTGAAGACACACATCTGCTGGGTAATTTTTTCATGTAATTATGATATTTCTGACAAGAAAAGTATGCATACAAATTTCATTCTCTTTTAAATGACTGAAATCAATTTGAAAAACGCCCTGTATTAGGAAGCCCTATGGAATGCTGCTGAAGACACACATCTGCTGGGTAATTTTTTCATGTAATTTTGTAAAGCCAAATCTTCATAAACAAAGTAAAGAAAATTATGATCCCTGGTACAAGGTTTTGCAAAACAGCCCAAAGCATATTTTTTTTTCCCTAATGAACTGAGTCAAAATTAAATTTATCAAATACCACCACAAAATTTTAATTATTTCCTCCCCTTTCATAAAGGGCTACAAGTAACTGTTTTTTAACTAAAGTCCATCACTGTGTGCAATGCTACATTTGACCTAGTAGTAAGTACTACCTTAACTTTCAAGGTATGATTTGCTAAAGTGCACATGGTTTTTTGTTTATCAGTATCTCTTCCCCTTTTTCTCTTAACAACCTTAGTGTTTCACCCCTATCTCTCTTCTTCACGTAGCCTATTCTGTTTTCACAGCTGCCCCACTGAGGCCAGTGAGATGATCTGGGATGTGTACGAGTTAGCTTTTGTTGTATAACCAGCCATCACAAAATTTAGTAATTTCAAACAGTTGCCAGTTATTTGGCTCATGATTCAGTGGGTGGACTATCTGGGCTCATCTCAACTGGTGGTATTTTTGGTTTCAGCTGGGCTCAATAGTGTCTTTGTGGAGAGCTGCCTGGTTGGCCAGGCCTTGATGGGGCTACATGGTTTCATCTGGGAAGATTCCAAACTCCTCATGTCTCTCATCATCCAGTGCACAGTTCAAGTTGTTCCCATCACAGGTGGACAGGGTTCCAAGAGCAGGAGCAGAGGCATCAGAAGCCTCTTGAGGCCTGTATTAATCTGTTTCTGTTCTTATAAGAGAATACCTGAAACTGGGTAATTTATAAAGAGATGAAATAAATTTATTTTAGTTTTGGAGGCTGGGAAGTCCAAATTTCAGGGAACATATCTAGTGAGGGCCTTCCTCTTGGTGGTGATTCTCTACAGCAATGCAGGCTGTCACCTCATTAGAATGGGCTGAGCATAACTTTCTCTCTCTATAAAGCCATCAGAACCACTCCCATTAATCCACAAATAGATTCACAAAGGCACAGTCCTCTCAATCTAGTCACCTCTTACAAGGCCTAAGCTCAGAGTGCACATTGTCACCTTCACTATACTCTGTTGGCCCAAGCAAGACATCAGGCAAACCCAGATTTAATGTGTGGGGAAGAATAATCCATCTCTTTATGGGAGCAACTGCAAATTCACATTGCCGGGGGCATGGATACAGAGTAGAGAAATTGTAGCTACTTTCCAAACACTCCACTCCTGAAAATTTTCTGGGTCTGAGGGAATAAGTTCCTTTTTCATAAGATTATTGGTTAGGAGTAGATAGCTTCTTTATCTCTAGATATATACACATATATATACACATATATATATTGTTTGTTTGTTTTGTTTTTTTGGTGAGGATGTCAGGTCTAAACCTGCAACAGCTAACTAAATATCAGTAATATAGAAAGTCAGCTCAGAAAAAGAATGAGTCCAGAGAAGTTAAAGAGACCCACTGGATAAAGTTAGCTTTAAAGACCACCCTTCCTCCCACTCCTCTCTGGACCCTGTTATCCTTAGACAACTAATTTGCTTTCTGCCGCTATAGATTAGCTTAATTTTCTATAAATGGAATCATACAGCATGCACACTTTTAAACTGGTTTGTTTCACCCAGGACAATTATTTTGAGATTCTTCTGTGTTTTTGCATTTATCAGTAGTTCGTTTATTTTATTTGAATAGTATGCCATTGTACATTACATTTCATTGATCCACTCACCCATTTCAAGCCGTTTGGGTTGTTTTTAGTTTTGAGCTGTGACAATAAAGCTGCTATGAACATTTGCATCCAGGTCTCTGTATGGACATATGCATTAATTGGGGGGAGTAGAATATATATATCTAGGAGTAGAATGGTTCGGTCATATGACAATTGTATCTTTAACTTTTTAAGAAGGTGTGAAACTATTTTCCAGAGTAGTTATTTCATTTCATATACTTTCCACCAATGTGTATGAGAGTTCCATTTCCTCCACATCCTCAACATCACTTAATATGGTCAAAGTTGTTTGTTTTTTGTCATTCTAATAGATGTTTAGTGGTATCCCATCATGGTTTTAATTTGTATTTCCTAATACCTACTGGTGCTAAGCATCTTTTCATGTGCTTATGTGTCATCCACAAACATTTTTTGATAAAGTGTCTGTTCAAGTTTTTTGCCACTGTTTAAGTTGGTTGGTTCGTTTTCTTATTGTTGAGTTTTGAGAGCTCTTTATATCCTCTGGATATTAGAACTTTATGATGGGAAGTAATTCTCTTTGTGTCTCATTTTTTTGCACATCATCTGAGCAAAGCCATTAATAGATTTGTTTATGTAGCAAATATTTTTGAAAGACAGAGATACTGTCTTTCTCCAGGGCAGAGATCATATGAACTATCCAGGATAATAAAAGTAATTTTTCCTTTGGGAAAATATTTGGCAGGTTAGTTGGTGGCTTCTTTAGAAGATGGGGTTTTTCCAAGCTCAGAGGTCCTCAGTTGTCATGCAAATTCTGCACCTGTGCAGCATCACTGGACTTCTTTGCAGTGACTCATGAGACTTGGGGACGCAGGGGGGAACCAATGAGAATATGAAGCTCCTGCTGCCTTTTGCAGCAGGACAACCTATTAGCTTATAAGTAGATTGGAATCTCAGACTTCACACAGTTCTCAGCACTTTATTAGATACATGATTTTCTTTTTTTTTTTTTTTTTTTTTTGTCTTTTGTCTTTTTCCGTGTCCGGCAATGGATCGCAACCCTCAGTGTTGCCCCCGTACCGGACCGGGGACCGGCAACGGGATCGCAACACTCGGTGTTGCTCCCGCACCTCGCTCAGCCAGTGAGCGGGAACCGGTCTGTATGTGGGATCCGAACCCTCGGGCGGGAGCGCCGCTGCGCTTCCCAAGCGGCGCACCATCTAGTGCGCCACCGGGCCGGCCCTAGATACATGATTTTCTATCTTCTCATAGTCTATGGCTTATTGTTTCACACACTTGGTAGTCTCTTAAAATGCAGAAGTTCATAATTTTGATGAAATCGAATTTATCACCCTTTTATTTTATTGATAAGGCTTTTTTGTCTTTTGTCTTTTTTCCGTGTCCGGCAACGGATCGCAACCCTCAGTGTTGCCCCCGTACCGGACCGGGGACCGGCAACGGGATCGCAACACTCGGTGTTGCTCCCGCACCTCGCTCAGCCAGTGAGCGGGAACCGGTCTGTATGTGGGATCCGAACCCTCGGGCGGGAGCGCCGCTGCGCTTCCCAAGCGGCGCACCATCTAGTGCGCCACCGGGCCGGCCCTAGATACATGATTTTCTATCTTCTCATAGTCTATGGCTTATTGTTTCACACACTTGGTAGTCTCTTAAAATGCAGAAGTTCATAATTTTGATGAAATCGAATTTATCACCCTTTTATTTTATTGATAAGGCTTTTCGTGTGTTTGTCTTGTTATATGACTTGAAACCTTTATCATCATGAAATGCTCCCTTTTTGTGTTAATATTTTCTCTAATATACTTTGATGATAATACAGTAATTCCAGCGGTGCTTTGGCTCGCATTAACAGGGTAAAACTTCTTCTATTTCTTTGTTTTTAAGCTATTTGTGTCTTTATATTTAAAATAGGTTTAAAATATTTAAAAATAGGCAGGACATAGTTGGGTTTTGATTTTGTATTCAATGTGACAATCTCTGTCTCTTAATTGAAGTTTTTAGACTATATGTCCTGTATGTGATGATGATACAGTTGGGTTTAAATCTACCATCTTGCTCTTTGTTTTCTATTTGCTCATTTTCTCTTTGTTTCTTTCTTCTGCTTTACTTGCTTTTAAAATATTGAGTGTGAGTTTACTCATTTGTGTAAATTTTTGTTTCTATCTGACATTATTTTCCTTCTGGCTGAAGAACTTCTTGTAAAGTTCCCTGCTGTGTTATGTCTCACAGTGATGAATTTTTTCATTTTTGTATATCTGTCCTTCCTCACCCCACTTCCCTTCTCCCTTTCCCACCTCTGGTAACCTTTATCTGAAATGCTTCTTCATTTGTCTCTATTTTTAAATGATATCTCACTGGATGAAGAATTCCAGAATGACATGAGACAGCTGCCATCTCCTTACCTTNTGATATCTCACTGGATGAAGAATTCCAGAATGACATGAGACAGCTGCCATCTCCTTACCTTTGCTCCTCTCTGTGTGATGCATCTTTTCTCTTGAGCTGCTTTATAGTTTTTCTCTTTGGTTTCTCACTGTTTTTAAGTAATTTGATTATGATATGCTTTAGTATTGTTTTCTCCATGTTTTGTTTGCTTGGAGTTTGTTGAGCTTCTTGAATCTGAGGGTTTACAGTTTTCATCAATTTTGGAAAAAGTTTAGCCATTACCTCTTCAAATATTGTTTTGGTCTCCCAACCTTTCTCTTTCTTTGAGAACTCTACTTATACATAAATTTAACTGTCTGAAGTTGTTCCACATTTCAATGATGTTCTGTTGTTGCTGTTTCTAGTCTTTTTTCTCAATTTGTTTCCTTTTGAATAGCTTCTAACCTTTTTTCCTTCGGTATTTATTTGCCTTTAATTACACACAGTGTATTTTTCATCCCAGACATTTTGTTTCTACGTTTAGATGTTTGATCTAGTGTTTTTAATACCTTCCATTTCATCATTTCTTGAACATATGTAATACAGCCAAAATAACTATTCTAATGTCTTTGTCTACTAATTCTATCATCTGTATTGTTTCTGGTTCAGTTTCAATGAATTGATTTTCTTTTCCCGCAATATGAGCTGTATTTTCTGGCTTCCTTAGATTCCTCGTGACTCTAAGGAAGCCAGACATCATGGTTTTTATCTTGGTTTTTGTTAAAGTTTATATTCCCAGAAGTATTCTTAAACTTTGTTTGGAGCTGGCTTAAGTTACAATCTTTCGGGGGCTTACTTTTAAGCTTTCTTAAATTGGACAAGATCTACATTTAGTCTAGTGCTAATTTTTTCCCACTGCTAAGGCAAGATTCGTATTATTCTCACTGTTGC
>NW_007730376.1:138273-152030 GCF_000696425.1 Galeopterus variegatus
GTTTATATTCCCAGAAGTATTCTTAAACTTTGTTTGGAGCTGGCTTAAGTTACAATCTTTCAGGGGCTTACTTTTAAGCTTTCTTAAATTGGACAAGATCTACATTTAGTCTAGTGTTAATTTTTTCCCACTGCTAAGGCAAGATTCGTATTATTCTCACTGTTGGTTTCTGAATTTTAAGGTTTCTGTTATTCCTGCTGTTGGGAAGAGGCAATATTCCCAGCTTTGTGTGAACTTTAGGAACTATTTCCTCTAATCCTTTCATTTGGCTCTTTCCTGGGCTGTCAGTAGTTTATGCACACATATGCACCGGTCAGTATGCAAATGAAGGCTTGACAGGCACCCACTCCAGTTCCTCAGATTTCTCTTATTATACAGCTCTCTCCTCTCCCATGTTTCCCCCTTACTCTAGCTGCCTTGGCTCCCTAGATTCCCAGGGTCATTTCCTCAACTCAGGGGGGCTGCCATTCTATGACACTGCCTGGGTTCCTGCTGCCTGGAAAATTTTTCCATGAACTAAGACAGCGCAATTTTAGGGCTTTCTTCATTTCTTTCTCATGTCTCAGGGATCACTATCCATTTCCTGATGCCCAGTGCTTGAGTGCTGTTTTTCATCTATTTTGTCTGTTTTTCAATTATTTTAGGAAAGAGTATAAATCTGGTCTCATTACTTCCTCTTGACTAAACAATATCATAGTATACTGATATACTTAATGCAACTTTAAAGAGCTTACATTCAAAAAGCTGTTTGAATAAGTGCATGAAGTATTGCCTTATTGAATAACTGCGTGAAGAATTACCTTATTGATCAGAAAAAAATAAAAGATGATTACTGTTGTCACTAAAACCTATAAAAAAATTTCCCACTACAAATGCTATGAAGAAACTGAGATAAAAAATTATCTGGTTTTCAATCTTTTGGTTGAAAAATGTAAAAGGCCAGTCTAAAGAGGATATGATGTTAAAATTTCCTTGCATTGCTATGGAAGTTCAAGGATTGAAAGTGATAAGAAGAGATGCACAGAACATCCAGGTGAAAAATAGTAATGGCAAGATTTTACATTTTCCTTTATTTTGATTAATCTTAACTATCATCAATTAAAATAGCTAATACTCTTTCTATCACATATAGAACCATATATTCAGAAATATGGATACAATAAGAAAAACCATGAAATAACACCTACCAACAAAAATAATTTTAAAAACATCATTAATTACTTAATTATTTTAGTTTAAACAAGATTATTCTAAATGTTATCTTTTAAATAGCCAATCTCTACTCTTCAGAAAAGGTAAAAGAGCTGTTATTACATTAAACTTAAAAGTTGTCCTCTTAGTTCCTCTTAATTGTACACCAGAATTTATACTTCGTGGATTTTTTTTGTAATTAGATAGGCCCTTCATCAATACAGAAAAGCAGTATTTTCTTTTAAAAACAAAAGTGGGGCTTATATTTTTTAGTTAAGTTGATCAAAGGCAACAGATAATTTGGAAATTTAGTAAAAATAGCTTGCATTCAATATATAGGGAAAGTTTATACAGGCTTCCCTCCCCCTCATCTAGATACCTCTAAAAGTACTCAGAATTGATTTATCCAATGAATCTGCCAACTAAATTAACTGTGTATCATTTGAACATGATGAAGACCGAAACCATTTCTGTATGTTTTCTTCAAGGCTTGTTTCCTGTCTTTAGCTTTCAATTATTCCTCTTCAGCAAAAAGTTACACTTTCTCATACTTTTTTTTTTTTTTTTTTTATTTTGTCAATATACACTGTATATGATTATTATGGCCCGTCATATGGCCCATGCATAACAAGCATGTTCATCTTTTCTTGTCACTAGTTGAAGAAAAATATGCTTAATGTATATTTCTCATACTTTCCTAAAGGCTAATTTTATTCTCTTCTTCTTTATATAGTGAGCCATCTCTTGTAATTGCTTAGGCAGAAAGAGAAGAATGTTAATCTTGGTTCACTTAATAAAGAGTCCTATGGGAAAGCTACAAGTGTTCCACTTAAAATATATCTTATATTGTACCTGTGATAAAAGCTCATCGTGAGCATTTTGAAAATTCATAATATTAGAAGAAAGTGGGGGAAGGAAACACACATAGTTCTACCACCCAGGGACAAAAATCATTAACATTTAGAATATTTGCTTCCAGTATAAGTTCAATTTGATTTTTTACTGCAATTGTGTGTGTGATTTGTTTGTATCTTTACCCACGTGGTTGCTCACCAGATGGAGAAACTCCAGTAATTATCTAGGTTTCCTCCAGAGTCAAATTTACCAGTTGGCAACCTCCTCACAGCTCTTCTGAGCCCTCCTACCCTGTTAAAGTCGTGGTTGCTCACCAGATGGAGAAACTCCAGTAATTATCTAGGTTTCCTCCAGTGTCAAATTTACCAGTTGGCAACCTCCTCACAGCTCTTCTGAGCCCTCCTACCCTGTTAAAGTATACAGCTTGATGTCTCCAAAATTGCATTACTTTCCTTTGTTCACTTTAGCCACACATAGTCCCTCTTGGTTAATCAGAGAGAGGTGATTACAAACTACCATGTAGACTCTGCCTTTTAGTTATTAGTTTTGATATATTTGAAGAATAAAGATACATTCAGGAAATTGACTAAGAGACTTAAGTGATACAGCACGGAACAGGATACCATTCACCAGTTATGATAAAATGCTACCGGAGCATGCACCCACCTACTTCTTCTGGTCCCAGACCCAGGCCTAAACAATCACAGGACAGCTTCCCTGCAGCCATGAGCTGTGGAAGAATAGAAACAGAAGCGAGAGAAGAGGTTGGAAGAAACTTTTAAGTTCCACTCCTGCCTCCACAGCACACTGACTTGTTATAATGGTTCCCCAGGCACAACAGAAATCTGCAGTAATAGCCCAGGAACTGGCTTCAGAGGCAAGAAGGAAATATAAACAAGTGTGAGCGCACAAACTGGTATCCTTGGGCACAAATTGCTCGGTTCTCCCTCTCCAAATCTTCAGGAGAAGCATCCTCTACACATTTTTCCTAAAAGTTTCAAGGTAAAGTCCTGACTAGAGATTTAACCTCATGGAGTGGTAGCGGTGGACACCAGAGTTTCTGTGCAACTCAACACTTTTTATGCAGGGTTCATCCCTTCCACTTCCTTAAACTCATCAGGAGAGGCACAGAGTCTTACTTGGCTTTCAGCCTTCATCCAACATACATGATCAGACAGAGAAGCCAAAACATACAAGAAAACATAAGCTCACAGGCCAAAATTTCTATATGCTTGAGGAGTACAACTCCTATAAATGAAAGACTACATGTGCCACATTGATCATAACTTATATAAGAGATAATAAAAAGAGAATCAAGAGGAAATATTTGATCTGAAAAATATAATAAAGAACAATTGGATAAAAAACAGGAGAGATATAGTTTTTATGAATCATGTGATAGAAGACATTGACTCTCAAGAAATCACCAGAAAAGGATAAAGAGGCAGTAAATGTTATTTTTTAAAAGCTAAGAGATCTGGAGGACCAAATGAAAATGTTAAAATCATGTAATTGGAGTCTGATAGAGATAATAAAGCAATTAAAAGCCAAAAAAATATGTTTTAATAATAGAGATAGATTTGTCATATTTTTAAAAAAAGGTAAAAAAACTCAGGTTGAAAGAACTCATGGAGTGTCAAACAAGATAGAAAATAATAGTAATAATAATACCAAAAACAGTCTACTTAACTTTAAGAACATCAAAGACAAGCATGAAATTCCAATAGCTTCAAAGAATCAAATTGCTTAATATACTGCTGGATGTAAGAATATAATAAACTAAAAAATTTAGACCTAGAATTTTACATCAGAAAGAATAATTTTTTTAATTAATTAAATTTTTATTTGACAAATAATAATTGTACATATTTATGGGGTACAATATGATGTTTTGATCTGTTTGTACATTGTATAAAGAAAAATAATTTTAAAATATAGAGCATAATAAAAACTTTTTTCACTCTTGTAAACGTTCAGAAGTTTTCCTTAGGGGCCCGCCCGGTGGCGCACTGCTACAGTGCGCCGCTTGGGAGCGCAATGGCGCTCCTGCCGAGGGTTCGGATCCCACATACAGACCGGTTCCCACTCACTGGCTGAGCGAGGTGCGGGCGCGACTCCAGGGTTGCGATCCCGTTGCCAGTCCCGGTCCGGTACGGGCGCGACACTGAGGGTTGCGATCCGTTGCCGGACACGAAAAAAGACAAAAAGGAAAAAAAAAAAAAAAGAAGAAGTTTTCCTTAGGATTGTTCCATGTTGAAAACAGTCTTGGAGGAAGTAATTATATTACAAGAGAAAAATGTTCAGGATGATGTTGTGTTGGGAGTGCCAAATAAGTGCTTTGTGCTTATTTAAGATGGAGGAACTTCGGTCAAGGGAACTTGCGTCATGAAGTTGGCAGGCCTAGTGGGACATGTCCACCTGATGTGAATGCCACGGGCTTTAACCGATCACACTCTTTTGAGGTATTACCATCTGCACTTGGGAGGACTCAACTGTCACTCTTGGATAAGGACACTTATTGACCATGACAAACCTCTGGTGAGGTGTAAAAGAAGGCGAGCAGAGGTCCCAAGTTGCTGCATTCGTCAGACCAGATTGTCAGCCTGCCTTGCTGGATGGAGCTACGCTTACATGACAGCACTGCTGGTAGCCTGAGAAGGGACCCAGGTGCATACCACTCTCAAGCCATGTTCTCAAGGGTCATTAATGGCACTCCATCAGAGGTATCCAGTTCCTGGTGGTCATGAGGCAGACAAGAACTTTGCACGGGAGATGTAAGATCCCTGACCTATTCCTAACAGGATAAAAAATAGGAGTTGTGTGCAGTGTGCCCTTAAGGGATCATATAGTTTAAAGTGAAAGTAGGTTAAGGATAGATACTGTGTGTGTTTAAGATTGTGTGTCTAACAAACCGTGTGATTCAACATCTAACATCTTGGTCTTGAGTGGTCCTTGCCTACCAATAAGGATCTGCCCACAACATGCTGTAAGATATTTCAGTATTAAATGTGGGCAAATTTTTAAACAAAATTTACTGCTGCTTAAAATTGCCAGAAACAGAAAAGACAGAAAAAAACTGTGTTCTTACTAGTGCAGAATTAATATGTAAGGTTAATAAGTAAGAAAATGTTTGTTAGATATAGTATGGGAAAGAAAGAAAGATTAAAGGATCACATTAGGGTAAAGAGAGAGATATTGATAAATTTCTGAGAAATATATGGATATTGATAAACTTAAAAACTCAGTAGGTATAAAAAAAAAAAATCACCATTTTAAGTCCCAACTTCAGGGCAACTATGATCAAAGTCCTAATCAAGCTTTTTCTCATGTCATTCTACACAACGTGCTAGTTGAAACTACCTATGACATCCACGTTGCTACATGACATGGTCAGTTATCAGTTATAACCTTATTTGACCTATTAGTTACATTGTTTAGTTTTCTAGTTCATATTTCTGGAGACACATTTTCCACTTTCTATCTAGGACACCATAGTTTCCTGGTTTTATCCCTATTTCAAAAGGTGCTCTATTTCAGTCTCTGCTACTGACCCTGCTTCATTTCTATGACTTTTTAAGGCTGGAATACACAATGTGCAGTTTGTGGATGTGTTCTCTAGCTACAGTCATTTTCTTAATGATCTCATTCAGTGCCATAGCTTTAAATATCATCTGTCTGTCTATCTATATCTATATATCAATGACTTGCAAACTTACATCTCCAACCTCTCTCCCGGACTCCAGATTCAAACAACTAATATCTGTCTTGACATCTCTACTTGGACATTTAATGGTCATCTCAAACCTAGAATACCTGAAACTTAATTTCTAGTCTACCTCCACAAAACTGCTTAAGAAATAAAGATTATTTGTCCAGCACATTAGGATAGTTGCCAATGGGAAGGAGGAGAGAAAATGGGAAATGGGGAAAATGAGAATACTGAACAAACCAACAGATGAATCCGAGAGGCTTCAGGGCATAGCATGAACCAATGACCGTGTGATGAGAACTGTGCCCTGTCAAACCCAACCTTCTGCAACTGAGAACAACGACAAAGTTGTAAGTGGAGGCAAGATAGAGGGTGTTCAGCCCATATCAGAAAAAATCAATAAAGAGGATGACAGCTGCAGAGTTAGGAGAATGGTAGCTAGAGAGTTTCAAGTGGGCAGATACATACTTTTGAATACAGAAGGGAACGATCCCCTAGCAAAGGGAAGTAGAAAATATTAGACAGGGATGGAATACATTCAGAAAAAAAAATTCTCAAGAAATTTAAAAATGCTGAGATCAGCGGCAGACATGGAACAATTAGCTTTAGAGGGAAGGAGAGATACTGCTTCTGAGACTGAAGCAAAGACAGGTATAGAGCAGGTGGCTTTTGTGGAGGCAAATGTAAATGAGGGAATTTATGCTGGTTGGCCAAGTTCTTCTAAGTGGAGGAAATATATTAGCATTGACTAAAGAGTTGGGATCCAAGGATGCCTGGTGAGAGAGAGGCCATAGGATAGCATTGGATCATTTTTTTCAGGCCTTGATTTGCAAACTCTTCTCTAATTCTGCTCTGCCCACTAGTTTTCTCATCTAGAGAAAGTAGTTTACTTTCTACCCTGGAGCTCAGGACAAACTCCTGATTATTAGCTCTTATTTTTTCCTTTTCTCTCACTCCCACATTCAATCCATCAGCAAGTTTTATTGGCACTGCCTCTAAAATATATCTCAAATCCATCCACATCTTTCCAACTCTGCTAAAATTATCTTTTTCCAAATTTTGTCCTTTCTAAGATTGATTATTTCAACAATGCCATTTTTTCTGCTTGCTTCTGTTCCACCAATTTACTTTTCACCCCTTAAACAAAGACATCCTTTTGAAATGAAAGTCAAATTGCCTGATTCTCCCATTAAGATCTTCTAATGAGTTCCTATTATCCTTACAATGAAACCCAAATTCCTAGTATGCCTCAAGGCCTTTGCTTTATTCTCCAACCAAGTATTTAGGTATTCTGCCTACCTTTCACTACCCTTCAGCCACGTGGCCTTCTGTGTTTTTCAGACATGCCAGGCTCATTCAGATTTTACATCTTTATACATCCTGTGCCTTCTTCCTGGAATACCCTTCCCATGACTTTGGCTTACTGGCCTCTTTGCATTTTCATGGACCAATTCAGAAGCTATCTATTCAAAGAGGCCTACCCTGAGCATTTTTTCTAATGGCATCCCTCCCCAAAGTCACTCGCTCTCATATCACCTTATTTCATATTCTTCATAGTAATGATCACATTTCGATCTTACTTTAGAAATGTACTTGTTTATTTTCTTCTCCTTTTACAAAAAGGTAAGCACCACAATAGTGGGATTCTTGTATTTCCTTATTAATTACTTTATCCCTTGTGCCTACAATAGTGCTTTGTGTGTAGTAGACACTCAGAAACATTTGTTGTTGCTGAATGAACAACATAAGTATTTTAAATTTTGCCAATTTTCAAGGCCCCAGTTGAATTCGGACATTTCTAAGACATTTCTAATGTCTTAGAAAAAGAAACAAGTTGGATGTGGGGAAAGGCCATGGTGGGCCTATTAATAGCTGGGCCTATTTTTTTGTGTGGATATAACAAAGGAACTTATGCATGTTGATCATAGTGATAAAGGCAATGCTGAGACCTTAATTTTATCATCAATGTAATAGCCATGTTGTCAGAATCAAAAGAGAAGAATGCATTTAAAACACTTGATACATGCATGTTGATCATAGTGATAAAGGCAATGCTGAGACCTTAATTTTATTATCAATGTAATAGCCATGTTGTCAGAATCAAAAGAGAAGAATGCATTTAAAACACTTGATACAAACCCTGGCACCTGGTAAAAGTTAGCATTATTATCATTATTACAGTAGCTAAGCTTTGCTTTGTGGAGTTGAAGAGTTCATCTATATAGTTGAGAGCTCATCTACTGCATTTCCTTTTATCTCTGTTATTTTGTGATTCTTTGCTTATGCTAAGTGACAATCATTACATCTATAATACCATACGACCAGTCAAATCTTGCCCATAGTCTTCTTTCTAGAGCTTCAAAAAACATCATATTGAATGAAGAGCATCAGCAATTCCCATTTAAAATAAAAGACAATGAGATCACCTTTGTAACATTCTTTCTTTTCTTCACTCTTATAGTCTCTTACCATACTTTAATTTTAAATTCCTTTACTCTTAATCTCATGGTTACAAATATAGTTTCCCCATGCTTGTTCACTTTCTATAGCCTCTTTCCTTTAAATTTGCTCTTCTCCAGTTTCTATTCTTATATTTTTCTTGGTTTCTTATTCTCTGAAATTGAAATAAACATAATCACTGCCTTCGTGGTGAGAACATTATTTGTTAACAGATGGTAGGCTTTCAAAATCTGAGTCATTTAAAGTAGAAGACACTGAAAATGGTAATCAAAATTGGACTCTGCTTAAGACTAGAATAGAAAGGTCATTTTTACCCTCAAGAAATAAATTAAACTCTTATGCAATAAAAGTTACCAATTTCTAGGCGCAGTAAGGTAAGTATGTAGAAAGGCATGGGAATTGATTTGTCTCTCAATTAGTTAATGGTTTTTGGACATTAGTCATTAGGTTTTCATATTTCAGTTAATTTATATAATGGAATTTCTGAACATAAAACATTCCTAATAAGATTTTGTCATTTATCCCAGAAGGATTTCAAGTAGATTAGTTCAAGTCACTCAGCAGTGCTTCAGGAATAGTAGGTGCTGAAAGCCAAGAGTGATACCAAATGAGAGAGCTAAGCATAAAAGTGCTGCAGGAACAGTCAAGACAGTCTAGTGGGTAAGTCCCTTTGGCCACTACCAGACACCGTGCAAAGAACTGAAAACAAAATTGCCAGGGTTTATAAAGCATTGGGTTTATACTAAATCCATTTTGTCTGCAATTTTTGAAAATTTGCCTCGTAGTTACTCTCTAGTAGTTTCTTACAGGTATGTTTTTTAAATGAATTATAATTTGTTTGAAATTAGAAACCATTTTTTCATTATTAACTTTCTATTATTTTAAGAGCTATCACAGTGTCTGTAAGGACACGCTGCAACTGATAGTTGTGGTTACTTCTAGCAATGGAACTGGAATGGGTAGCTACTTTCACTTATTCTATATTCTTTGTTTTTAACTTCTTATTTTGAGATCATTTTAGACTTATGATAGGATACAGAGAGTTTCTGTATGTCTTTCATTCAGTTTCCTTTAATGTTAATATCTTATATAATAACATTAAATCATCAAAAACTGAGACAACATTAGTATAATACTATTAGATAAACTACAGATTTTATTTTTATTTCACTGGTTTTTCCGCTAATGTCTTTCTGTTGCAGGATCTAATCTAGGATCCCACATTGCATTTGGTTGTCATATCTCCTTAATTTCCCCCAATCTGCGATGGCTCCTCAGTATTGCATTGTGTTTAGTGACTTGAATTTGAAAAATACAGGCCCCTTGTTTGGTAGACTGTCTCTCAATTTGGATTTGATATATTTCTCGTGATTAGACTGTGTTTATGTATAATTGGAAAGAATGCCACAAATGTAATGTTCTCTTCTGAGAGTGCATCATATCAAAAGACACATGATGCCAATATGTCTTATTACTGGTGATTTTAATCCCGATCTCTTGGTGAAGGTAGAATTCACTGTTTCTCTGCTAAAAAGTTACTAGATTGCCCTTTGAGATTAATCAACATTTATTTGGGGGCAGTTAGGGAAGTTACTTTGAGACTTTGTAACTTAACTTTAACCCACTGATTTTAGCTATTATCGGTGAATTTTGCTGCAACAATTATTACTGTGGTATTATAATGATTTTTATTTCCCTCATTCTTTCTACATCTATTAATTAGAATTATTCTGTAAAGAAAAGTTGGCACTTCCCCCCCATGTATATATGTAAGTATGTGTGTGTATAATATAGGATCAAAGAAATTTATTTTATTATTTGGATTAATATTGATGATGATGATGATGATGATGATGATGATGATGATGATTTGTTCAAATTGTGCCAGCTGTTTTTATTAGATGTATATATGTAAGTATGTGTGTGTATAATATAGGATCAAAGAAATTTATTTTATTATTTGGGTTAATATTGATGATGATGATGATGATGATGATGATGATTTGTTCAAATTGTGCCAGCTGTTTTTATTAGCTCTTGTGCCCCTTTGACAGGTTCTCTTTTTCTTTTTCTTTTCTTTCTTTTTTTTTTTTTTTTTTTTTTTTTTTTTTTTTTTTTTTTTTTTTTTTTTTTTTTAAAAATTTAGCACTTCTTTATTTTCTGATGCAGTATGTTTTAGATCCATTTTGTATTTTTCTACCCCAGCCCTGGATTCAACCACTTCTCCAACAGGCCCTGGTTCCTTTTATTGGATAATGGTTTTTAGAAACGAAGATCAGGGCATGGAGGATGCTTATGCTACTGAAATGTCACTACTTCTAGCCTCTCTCAGTAAACAGAGCTAGGAAATATATGTGGGTATAGAACGCCATGCACATACACATACAGATAGATAGATAGATATGAACACAGATAAACAATACATAAATAAGTTTTGCTTTTACTTTTTCAGCAAAATCTCCCTCATTCTCTCTATTAAGCTCATTATTGATTATTCACTCCTTTGTGTAACATTGTACTGGTTCATGGCTATTCTCAGTACTCATCTCTGATTGCAGACACAACTGTTACCTCCTTAAGATCTTGCTACTCCAAACACAGGTCATGGACCAGCAGCAACAGCTGGGAGCCTCCTAGAAATGGACAATCTTATTTTCTGCCTTATACCAACTGATTTAGAATTGGAATTTTAATGAAATTTCACAGATGATTAGAATGCCCAATATGAAAAGCACTGCTTTAAGAGAAAAGGACAGTGACTTAGTATCCTCACCTCAGAGTTTTGCATAAAGTAGGCCCCTATAGAAATTCTTGAATGATATAGAATGAGTTTACCAATGTCACTTAAATTTCTATAAATATTTAAATTTAAGTTTAAAATAAATGGCAAGTTCTAAGATAAGAACCAGCCAGGTGAAATAAGAGTGTTATGGAGCAGCACAACCAAATTCAAATACAGTTTTCTAAAAACTTTGTGTAGGGCAAATAACACAGTCACTTCATGGGGATCAAATTTTCAAAATGCTTTATGATTGATCCTATTGTAGGTGACAGGTGAGCTCTAGCATTCTATGATCTATATACTACTGAACAGCCTGCCAGACGAAAAATATTTGCAGCAAAGCCTGACATGTTCCCCCTACGAAATAACATGAAATCGTAATTTTAAAGGTAATAATTATAATCATAATATTTACTGAAAGGTATTAGTGATCTATTATGCTTTACATGCATTCTTTTATTTAGCTCATAACACCATATTATGAGGTAGGTACTGTTATTGTTCTTATTTTACAGACAAAGAAACAGATTTATAGAAACTAAGTGATTTATTGAAAAGCCTCTAACTTAGCTCAGCATTGCCTAATTTCAAAGATTCAATTCTTAACTACACACAGACGTTAGCTCAGAACACAGTAAGCATTTGTAACTACCCATGTATCCAGGAGAAAGAGCATGAAGTCTGACATGCAGCAAGCTTCCCTCCCAATCCTAACTCTGATACTTACAGCAATGTGGGCTTGGGCAAGTTATTTAACCTGTTTATCTCAATTTCTTCAACCAGAGCTCATAATATATACTTACCTGTAGAGTTTTTGCAAAGAGTAATCACTTAACTTGTAAGAGGTGCTGCACTAGGGAAAGCTGTTCTTATTATTTCTCCTATTAATATTCATCTCATGTTAGGTAGCTGTATCTTAAAGCCAAAGTAAAGCCCTAAAGTAAAATGATATGAAAGAGGTCCAATACGAAGAGAGATAAGAAATTCAGCCAGGTAGAGTACTTTCACGGGGAGCTCTTGGTAAGTGCTCATTTTCCCTGCTGTAACATAAGAAAGTAAAACAAGACACTAATAAACAGACTCAGCTGCCCTTTATAACCTGGAAGCATTTCCACAGCAACACAGTCCTTTAGCGCAATCCCCCCACCCCACCTTCGCCCTCCTTATAATGATTTACAATGCCAAGTTTTACAGAAGGATACATTTCATAAAAAGTAAAATACAAAAAAGTAATATAATCCATACTCATATTTCCATTGAATTGGTACCTATCAATAGTAAACAACTAACTCTTTGATAAGTTAATATATTTCCCTTTTTGTCTAAAGTATAATTTTGGTGGAAAAGCCAGGGCTATTCCCTGCTGAGTTAGATACAGGACGATTTAATTGGTGACCGTTTTGAACCTTGATTTGTGTAATACATTATACATTAAAAACTTCTGGAGTCAAAGGATGTGTTATGTAGGACTCAGCAAGTGTACAAAATTGTTTGGTTGTTTGTTTAGCTGCCCTTTAGACATGCTGTTCAGTTATTTATAACACAGTAAAAGAAAAAGGAGCATAAATTAGACAAAATGGTAAAACTAATTGCAAGCCAAACTAGCAAGTTCAATTAAATAGTGGTATTTTGTTCTAGGACAAGTATGCATACAAAAAGTGTACCAGACCCCAAATGGGAAAATGGAGGCAGATGAATAGGAAAAGCAGGTGGTACAAAAACTACATGCCAAAGAAAAATAAAATGACTTAAATGTGATCTTGTTCGTTTCTCCCTTAAAAATTCAAATAGCTTTTAATAGGTCAAGGCCAATTCTGGAGTCAGACCAGCCAAGCTTAGTGCCTGACCCCTCTACTTATTACTGGCTGCGTGACCTGTGGCCAAAAATGTCAGATTCCACATCTATCAAATGAAACTTGTTGATACCTACATCACTAGGATTTGGCTATTCAAGTAACTCTTCCTAAAAAAGTCTTTCTGACTCCCTTGATGAAAATAGCACTTGAGTATTACCTTCTACCCTGCTTTAGGTTTTTTCATTACCTGGCACTCATCATTACCAGACATTATATTAAATAAACAATTTTTGTTTTTCTATTTTCTATCCCCTAAGATGCAAGCCAAAGGAGGGAAGAGATTTTTTTTCAAAAAAATCTCTCAAAAAGAGTCTGGCATGAAATAGGCACTCAGTAAATGATGTGTTTTTTCATTACCTGGCACTCATCATTACCAGACATTTTATTAAATAAACAATTTTTGTTATTCTATTTTCTATCCCCTAAGATGCAAGCCAAAGGAGGGAAGAGATTTTTTTCAAAAAAATCTCTCAAAAAGAGTCTGGCATGAAATAGGCACTCAGTAAATGATGTTTGTATTACTGTTATTAAAGATCAATGGATTTATTTGTAAAATATAGGCTTATACTCTACAAATCACAAAATATTTGCTCATCCATTGGACAATTTCATTCAGTTTAAAAACTTAACTCATTATTTTGAATTGATGAGGAAAGAGAACAAAGGTATTCATTATTAGCCAATTGACTTCAGTCATAAACTGTCCACCTCTCCCCCTTACCACATGTCATTTTGATTTTAGCAGTAAATATATATATAAGAGGAATAAACTGAACTGATTCAAACAAAATACAAATACAGGCTATTATTTAAGGTTCATTTGGTTAAAAGCAATCAAAAACTATAATAGTTTAATTAAGAAAAATGATAAAAGAGTGTAGGCTGTTGGAAGGAATATTCCTCA
>NW_007730376.1:152201-154486 GCF_000696425.1 Galeopterus variegatus
ATAAACTGTCCACCTCTCCCCCTTACCACATGTCATTTTGATTTTAGCAGTAAATATATATAAGAGGAATAAACTGAACTGATTCAAACAAAATACAAATACAGGCTATTATTTAAGGTTCATTTGGTTAAAAGCAATCAAAAACTATAATAGTTTAATTAAGAAAAATGATAAAAGAGTGTAGGCTGTTGGAAGGAATATTCCTCAGAATCCCAATAATAGCTGTCACTTGTAAGGTGTCTACTATGTTCCAGACACCATTCTAACTTCTTCACATAATTACCTTGTTTCATGCTGTCATAGGCTCTCTAAGGTTTAGACAACTATTATATGCCTTTTAAAGATTAATAAACTGTTGCAGTGAGCTGTTATATAATATTCCTGAGGTTACCAGTTAGAAGGTGACCGATCTGGGATTCAAACCTAGCTGGCCAGACTCTTGGCCCTGTTCTTTTATCTACTCTGCCATACCGAATCCCAGATGCTCACGAATAGTTCATGTACAGGTTTCAGGAAAGACATGTACTAAGGTTACTCCAGGGATCTCATGCTATTTCTTCAGTCTTGGCATCAACATGACTCACTGTAGTGACTGTCAGTTTCATATTTCTAGGAAAAAGAGGTAATTGGCTTAGATCTGTTCTTCTGGATTGATAAGCTACAGCAAATAGTTCAGAAACATGAAATATAGATATAGCATTTGGGGTTAATTCTTGTGGCATGAAGCCTTCACCAGAGAAAAGATAATTGTCATAAGCCAAAGAGCCACTTCAATAATTATTTAACATATAGTGTGAAATATTAGGGATGGGTCTATAGATTTGTAAGTATAAAAATATTAATAAAAAAGAAAGGGACAAATAGCTTCTGTTTAATTTGTATGACAACCTTGAGTGGTACATATTATTATTCCCATTTTATAGATGAGAAAATTGAAGACACACAGATTAATTTATATCCAAAGCTAAAGAACTAGTAAATAGCAAATCAGGCTTTTACACCTATCTATTGGTTCCAAAGTTGATGCCTTCTCTACTACACTATAATCCCTAATTTTTGGTTGGCTCAAGTTTGGTTCACAAGAAATACAAAAGGGGCATAAAGATGGAGGATATATAAGAAAATTTTAATAACCCTTTTTTTGCGGCCAGTAGAGACAAATGCTTCAGAGGTACATAACAATTTAAAGGGCTTTCCTCTCATTTGTATAAAAAAATCCAAAATACCCTTCAAGTGGGAAATCATATACTTCTCAAATTCCACATTAGTTTGATTCAGTTCCAGTTAATAACTCGATAGCCATTTAAAAGTTAAAAAACTGAATGAAGGAAGATATTATGAAAAAGTGTTGAGAAAAATGGTTAGTGGTGGTAAGAGAAAAACTTTAGACAAATTAAATTTAATAGTTTAATTGAGCAGAGAATGATTCATGAATCAGGCAGCACCCAGAACTAGTAGTGGTCAGAGACCTCCGCTCTACAATGTGGACAGAGAGAATATTCAAAAGTGACAGTACAGACACAGCTGCATTTGCCTTATTTGGACATGATCTGATCGGTTGGCAGCCTGTGATTGGCTGAAGCTCGGCTGCTATGATTGCCTGTGACTCAGTTATTTATTACAAAAATATACTCCTAGGTTAGGCTTTCAGTTTGTGTACGTGTTTAGTTAAGTTGCAGTTCATGATGGAGAGATTCAAGATATGGAGGCAGCCTCAGGTCAAAATAAATTGAAAAGTGGGTGAAGCCAAGATAACATAATAAACACTGTTTATAGAGCTAAGAGTAATTGTCGGAATCCTGCCAATGTAGCCAATTGTATTGCTAGGGCTAGGGTCCACACCCTTCAAACCCATTGTACAAACTAGGTCACAGACCCCTCACATGCCTGGCTGGGTCATCAGAATCCTCACACACAGGTCCATGAGCTAGGTAATTGAGAAAGATCTCAGGAGCTGTTGGCAGACAACACAAGTTCAGTCCTCAGCTTCCCAGCAGCAGGAGCCACTTACAGCAGCCTCCAGCAGCAGTGGTGGTGGCCTACCAGAGGGTCCCAGGGGCCCTGGCAGCAACAGCCTCCAGCAGCAGTAGTGGCCTCCCCACACCCCCCCCAGGAGCATCCCAGGGGTGGGGGGCACTGTGGATCAGAGCCACTCATCTTTCATACTAAAGTCTGATAACCCAGGACACCTAGGTGCAAGTCAGACAACCTAGGAACAGCTGTATGCACATGCACAATTACATTAGACAATAACCAAGGAACACCTGGGTGCACGTGCATATTTA
>NW_007730376.1:154878-156355 GCF_000696425.1 Galeopterus variegatus
TAGACAATAACCAAGGAACACCTGGGTGCACGTGCATATTTACATCAAATGCTCAGCAAGACTCTGAGCCCCCAAGGGACCCTGACCATTTATCTCTACTTTTCCTCCACTGTTCATTTAAATTGCATTTCTATCTGAGAGAATAAAATACTAGACCATCAACTAGGTTAGATCAACAGTCTCTTTGATCCCTAATTTGAAATAGGGGCATAATCTATTTTTAAAAAACTTGTCTTAATGAGAGATAGTAGGACGAAATTAATCACCTTCCTTTCCTTCGAGTATTAAAGCAATTGAGAATAGACTTTAGAAGAAGGTAAGGATCAAACTATCAGCTATATTGCTGTGACACTGAATTACATAACAGATTCAACCTGAGGTGGAAAATGGCCTCTCTACTTCTATCACTTTACTTGAAATTATTATCCAGTCCTGGTCAGTTGCTGGACTTGAGCCTGGCCCTAACCTCCCCTTCCACACCCCCCAAACGCACACACCAAGAAAAGTCTCTACATGGGCCCTGCAAGAAAGAACAAAACAGAGGTTCCCTAAGCCACCCACTGACAATAACACTTCCTATTTTCCACTGAAAATAGTAGCAAAATTCCTTCCACCTGACGAAGCTCTTTAAGGAGGGAGCAAGATGATTGGAATATTTTTTGTTGCTGGTTCTAGGTGAAGAGAGGTTACTATTTTATGTCCTGTGCAGACACAAATCAGTAATGTTCGTATCTATTCATCTATCCATCTATCCACATCTACATTTATATGTATCTATTCATCTGTCTACCTATCATCTATCATNCATTTCAAATGAATATTTTTAATATCGCATTAAATAACAATCAATACAACACTTTTCAAATACAAAAATGTGTGAAGCAACAATTAGATGGGATAGATGTTCTGCCACGTGTCACTGAACAATACACCTGTGTCTAAGAGACTGCATTTAAATGTTATAAATAACACCTCACAATTCTCCTTAAACTGGGTATTGAAGTATAAAGAATAAAGGGAAAAAATGCCTAAAGAGATATGATTAGATTTGTTATGCTGGCATTGTTGCTCAGAATACACCCAATTCTTTTTCTGAAGCTCCTTTCCCTCTCTCTCCCTTCCTCTGCCCCCATCTGCACCCCAGTCAGGAATGTGAGGATCAAGATTTTTTGTTTAACCTATAACATTAAAGATTTTTCTAGGTTCCCATTCACTTATCGCAAGATTGCAGGAGAACATTCTTTGTTTTTCTTGCTCCTCAGTGAGCAAAATAGCAGAAAGATTATATCTATTATTTCACTCAAAACTTTTAAGTGCGCCCCTGTGTGACAGCAGAGCTGTATTCCAGACTCTTTCTGAGAAGCATGGATGGGAATTCACCACCACATAGCATCACAACTTGGGCTGAGAAAAACAAATATTTTATGGAGGCCTTAAAATTCTCATTCATAAATTTCTCTAGGATGGTGCTACTTAG